>NC_056735.1:1696296264-1696433764 GCF_019279795.1 Protopterus annectens
TGCAGTAGTAGCCTTAGCTATATATATATATATATATATATATATATGTATATATATACATATATATATATATATATATATATATATATATATATATACACACACACACACACATATAGAATACCAAAGCTTAGAAAGGATGAGGATCCAGAAGCCCCTAGAGAATGGTCCTAGCAAAGCCTGTCCTAGACCTGGTAAATAGTCTAGTTTGTAGTGCTTTGTAAAAGTATGTACAGACCACCAGTTTCCAAAAAGCCAAAGAAGAAGCCAAGACCCTCATAGAATGTGCCTTGACCCTGTCTGGAATTGACTTATTATGGTAGAAGTAACAAAATGGAGCACAGGACAACCATTTGGAAAAAGTCTGCTTTGACACTGGTTGTTCTTTTTCTTACTTTCATTAGAAATTAGTACCTGATCACAGCTTCTGATGTTTTATTTCTGTCAAGATGATATTTGAGTTGTCTGTGGGTATCCACAGAAAGAAGAATTCTTTCTCCCTGATTTTTAGGGATCTGAAAAGAGATGGGCAACTGGGCTCAAAGTAAACTTGGATACCCCTTTAGGCATAAAAGGTTGACCCACCATAAGATCTTGCGACATAGACACTCCTTGCAGAAGCCAGAGTAATCAGTAGCAATGTTTTCTGTGTTAAGAACCTCATGTCATCCTGACAACATGGTTCAAATAGAGCAAGTGTTAGTTTTTTCCAAAACAGAATTAAGATCCTAAGGAGGTGCCACCTGCTTTTTAGGTAGACAGGTATGCATAATTTCTTTCAAAAACAGCTTGACATGAGAATACATAGATAAAGGGGGACCCATGGGCAGACATGTTAAATGACCAAAATATAAACCTTGATAGAAGAAGAATAAAGAGCAGGGAATTATAACTCACACAACTGCTGTAGAAGCAAGGAAATGCCAGCCTAGGTTTTAGTTCTTAATGTGGCACCAAGCTAGCCTAGGTTTTAGCTCTTAATGTGGCACCATGGAGGCCATTTTTTAACATTTGCTAACATATGATTTCCTAGTAGTAGGTTTCTTTTTCTTCTTTAATACCTATTGCACATCATCAGAAAATAGGTGCCTAAAAGGTTTTACAATTCTATCACCCAGGCAGTCAGCTGAAGTTGTTTCAAGTCAGGGTGTAGCAAACTACCTCTGACATGAGTGATTAGGTCCAGTCTGTGAGGAAGCTTGTGGTAATTGTTCTTGGACATTTCCAAAAAAAGACAACTGTTGTCTTGGCCAGAAGGGAGTCGCCACAATGTTCTTTAGAAAGTCCTTACATGGAAAGAGTAGAAAGGCATACAGGAACATTCACATCCAAGGAAATTAGACCACATCTGTTTTTCAAGGCCTACTTGCAAGGAGTTCTGGAGCAGAATTTTGCCAGTTTGTTGTGAATGGAGGAGAGCAAATCTACATGACATGTTCACCACAGCTGGATCAAATCCTGGAAGACCTCTGATTCAATTTCCATTCATGAGGGTCTGCCCTGGTTCTGCTCCACTTTTCTGCCATAAAGTTTTACTCTCATGGAATGTCAGAAGCCCGTAGAATAAAATTGTGCTGAATTGCTATATCCCAGGTTATCATGGCTAATCTCCAATCTGGACCCCCCCTCCCATTTGTTTATGTACCACATCACTGTGGTGTTGTCTGTGATCAATTGTAGAGGTCCTGGGAAGCATATATGATTAGGAGAGTTGAGTGCATTTATTACAGCCAATATCTCTTTGATGTTTATGTGTTTTGGTCTGTCTTTTTTGTTCCAATGACCTCGTACTTTTATCCCCAGAGACACAGACTCCCAAAGAAAGTCTGAGGCATCTGTTGTTACAGACTTTAGTTGAGCTGGAAGGGAGAGTGGGAGACGGATTTAGAAAAGTATTGGTCTTTTCATCACTGCTGTTCTGTTTTACAAATCCCATAACTGGAATTTGGAAGATCAGTGAGTGTTAATGCTGGTATCATACAGATTTTAGGTAACATTAAATAAGAAGTTATGTACCTACCATAACGTTCCATGTTAGTTGTCTTCTCTCGCCTTCTTTCTTGCTTGATGGGTTCGGAGCCAATCCCTCGGCTCCGACTCGGCACTTGCTAAGCTCGAGAGTCACTTTTACCAGCTCGAGGCAGCCCCATATCCCATGATGCAAGGCGGTAAGTACCCAGATCTCGTTTGATGACAAAGGGCAATAGCACCAGGCACAAAATACTTCCCAAGGGAAGAAGAAAACTACAGATGGAAGTAGGACCAGGTCTGAATGGTCTTCAGCATAACAGTTTCTTATAACAAGGTCTGTCCAGGCCAGGGGGAAGGAGGGAGGGTCGCAAGAAAGAAGGCGAGAGAAGACAACCAACATGGAACGTTATGGTAGGTACATAACTTCTTAATGTTAAGTTGTCAATCTCACCTTCATTCTTGCTTGATGGGACCGTGTCCCTAGCACCTCTATCCTGGGTGGCTCAATGGAACAAACTCTTGAGGACTGTAGAGCCAAAACTGGCTCTGTCCCTGGAGGCCAAGTCCAATTTGTAATGGGAAACAAAAGTGTGAGGAGTGGCCCAAGTGGCCGCTGCACAAATAGTGTCTAAAGGAAGTCTAGCTTGAAAAGCTGTAGAAGTAGCTAAGCTCCTAGTTGAATGTGCTTTAGGTTTTGAGCACAGCTGTTTTCCCCTGAGTTGATAAATTTCGGAGATGACCGAAGAAAGCCATCTAGACAAAGTCACTTTAGAAACAGGAAGGCCTTTTTTATTATCCACATAGGAAACAAAAAGTTGATCAGATTTTCTAAATTTTTTTGTTCTGTCCAAATAATATCTAAGTTGACGGTGGACATCAAGATAGTGTAGCTTTTGTTCAGCTCTATCTGAATAGTTGGGGAAAAATACAGGGAGATCGATGGATTGATTTAAATTGTTCTTTGAAGCGACCTTAGGCAAAAAGGTTGGGTTAGTTCTCAAAGATACTCTGTCTTTGTGAAAAACCAAATAGGGGGGTCGAACCGAAAGAGCATGAAGTTCAGACACCCTTCTGGCCGATGTAATAGCCACTAGGAATAAAGTTTTCCAAGAAAGATATTTCAGGGAACAAGAAACAGCTGGCTCGAAGGGGGGAAGAATCAAGGATGTCAGCACTAAATTTAGATCCCACTGAGGAGGAGGATTTCTGATTGGAGGCTTTAGTAGGAAAATTCCTTTCAAGAAGGCCCTGCAGAGCCTATGGGACATAATATTATGATCTGCTATACCGACATGAAAATTGGAAATAGCAGCCAATTGAACTCTGACTGTGGAAGAAGAGGAGCCTGCATGAAAAATCTCTGCTAAGAAGTCCAGGACTGCCTGAACAGGGGCAGTAAAAGGATCAATATTCTTGGCCTTAGCCCAATAAGAGAAACGTTTCCATTTGCTTGTATAAATCCTCCTGGTAGAGGATTTTAGCGGTTACTATGATGTCTCTAACTGGGTTAGAGATCAAAGGAAGCCTGGCTAAGGAAGGAAGTGGAGCAACCATGCTGTGAGGTTGAGAGAAGGGATTGACCGGTGCAGCTGACCCGATTGGTGAATCAGAAGATCTGGCACTGGGTTCAGATGCCACGGCTGCACCAAAAGGTGATGATGGAGGAACGGAAACCAAACTTGTCGAGGCCAGTAAGGGGCAATGAGAATCAATTTGGCAGCTTTCTGGATAACCTGAGGGATCAGAGGAAATGGAGGGAAGGCATAAAGAAGTCCCTGGGGCCAATCCTGGGTCAGAGCGTCTCTGGGGGGATGGCCTGATGGAGGGAAGAGGCAGAAGAAGTCTGGACATTTGCTGTTTTGGGGAGTAGCAAAAAGATCGCAGCATGGACGACCCCATTCCAGAAAAATCTCTTCCGCTATAGATTGCTTGAGAGACCACTCGTGAGGCATGAGAATAGCTCTGCTCAATCTGTCCGCTACAATGTTGGTTTTCCCAGGGATATGCGTTGCTACCAGAAACCGATGAGAGGAGATCGCCCATTGCCATAGTCTGAGCGCTTCTCGACACAAGGGGTAGGACTTGGTTCCGCCCTGTTTGTTGATATACCAAACTACAGACATGTTGTCTGTGTGGACTGCAATTGTCCCTATGGGAAGAAAGTCGTTGAGGGCTTGCAGCGTTAAAAGCACTGCTCTCATCTCCAGGACATTTATGTGCAGATGGTACTCGAACGGCTGCCACGCCCCATGAACCATCCTGCCCTGATAATGACCCCCACCCGATCAGGGAGGCATCCGTGGTGACAGTGGCTATCGGGGATGGGGGTACAAAGTACCTGCCTTGGTGAACCTGAGGAGATGTGATCCACCAAGCAAGATGCTCTTTGCATGTCTGTGTCACCAGAATCTGGTGACGCATTGGAAGTTGTTGGTATGACCATTGTGTAAACAGCATCCACTGAAGAAGGCGCATGTAGAATCGAGCCAGGGAAGAAGAGTAATGGCCGCAGCCATGAGACCTAATACCTTTAGAACCATTCTGGCCTGTACTTTCTTGTTGGCCAGAATGATTCTGACATGACTCTGAATGTCTGAAACTCTTTGATCTGTAAGGGTAGCTGACATCCGAACAGTGTTTAAGTTTGCGCCTATGAAGGTAATAGACTGGCAGGGCAATAAGGATGACTTTTCAAGTTGATCGAGATGCCCAAATGAGAACAAAGGTTTATTGTGTAATCCCTGGCTTGTGTAAGCTGATGCCTGGTGGTGGCTGACAGGAGCCAGTCGTCGAGATACGGAAACACCTGGAATCCTTGACATCTCAGGTGAGCCGTGACCACTGCCATGCATTTGGTGAACACTCTGGGGGCTGTAGTGAGACCAAAGGGCAGGGCTCTGAACTGGAAATGACTGGACCCCAGCCGAAAGCGGAGAAATCTCCTGGAGTGTCTGTGAATCTTGATGTGATAGTACGCATCCTGAAGATCTATTGAGCACATCCAGTTGTCCTTCTGTAAGAAGGGCAGAATTGACTGAAGAGTGACCATTCGAATCTTGTCTTCCTGACAGACTTGTTGAGTCTGCTGAGATCCAATATTGGTCTCCAGTCTCCCGTCTTTTGGGGACCAAAAGAACCTTGAGTAGATTCCGGGCTCTGAATGGTCTGTTGTAACTGGCTGAATGGCTCTTTTTTGCAGTAGTTTTGAGACTTCTAACTCTGCAATTTCCCTTAGACCGGGTGGTACATCTGGAAGGGAACTTGAGGGAAGGGACTTTCCTCGAAAGGAATTATGTAACCCTTGGATATGATCGACTGTACCCATCTGTCTTGAGTGAGGGAATGCCAGGCTTCTGGGTACAGTGCTAATCTTCCCGACTGCCTCCAAGGAGGGACAGCCGGGCAACATCTCAGGGATGCTGAAAGGGCTTGTCAGAGAGAGGCTCTCTGTTTCCCTGGTTTTTTGGACCCCCATCTGCCTCTAGAGCGGCGTCTGTTGTTGTTACCCCCTCTGCCTCTAGGGGTAAACTGACCACGTGAATCCGGCGTGACTCCTTGGGATTTACGGAACCACATTTTCCCACCTTTCTGTCCTTTGGGATAAGGTCTAGAAGGGGTGGAAAACGGACTCCTACAGCAGAAAGAGTCTTGCCGTCCTGTTCGCACCTGGTCAAAGTTTCCTTCACCTGAGGGCCAAACAAAGCTGACCCATCAAAGGGAGAATTTGTGAAGGACGCCTTAAAGGGATCCGCAAAATCACATAGCCGCATCCAGGCTTGGCGTCTAAGAGCCACACCTGTACCTGCGGCTCTACTCGCTCCATCAGCAGCATAAGATATTAGCCGCATGGAGGAGTTTGCAATGGAATTAAGGGTTCCTAGCTGCGAAGCAATTTTCTCTTGAGCCCCTGCAGCTGTAGGATCCTGTACTACTTCACCCAGCTCCTTAAGGATATCCCTCTGAAGTCTGGTGAAGTGACATAGGTAATTCAGCGAACGCATAGCAAAGGTCGCTGAGGAAAACATCCGCCACTGCACCTATCCATGGTCCTAGAGTCCTTATTAGGAGGATGGACGGGCACGGAAGGATCTGCAAGTTCCTTTTTGGTGGCCGCAGCCACCACCATGGCATCAGCGGGGACACCCTTAGTGAGGAATTGCTTGTCACACGGGACAGTGATAAATTTTGAAGGCCTCCTAGGGACTGGCTCTACAGAGTCAGGAGCTGCCCACGCCTTTCATGCAATAACCTGCATAAGGGGGTCGAAAGGCAGAGACACCCAGGAGGTGGAGGGCCGAGATCCAAACGCCTCTAGGTATACTGACTCATCCTCAGAGGGATTGTTGGTGGGCCAGTTTCCCCTCTGTTTAAGGAGTTCTAGGATGTCTGAGAAGGAGACATCCTCAGAGGGGGATCTAGGGGATCCCTCTGACTCATCAAAGTCAGTATCCGAAGTGACAGACTCGGGGGAGTCTACATGTTTCCTCTTACAAGTCCTCTTCCTAGGAGGATCTCCCGAAACATCAGGAGAATCCTCGGAAGAGGGGAAATTCCCAATGGGGAAACCTGAGGCGGAGGATCTCTGGGTCCTGTAGCAAGAGAAGTGGCAGAGATGTCAACAGGTACTATAGAGGGAGGAGCTACGGGAACAGACTGCTGACTGATACCAGTGGCCAGCACACTCTTCATCACCTCGAATGCTCCCCTCCCAGGCAGGTCCGAGAGAACCCGTTCGAAGAACTAGGAACTCCAGGGACCACCGAAGGGAAGTCTCCGAGGCAGATGTCGGAGCCGAGCTCACCAAGGCCGAGGCTCCAAGGGAAGAGCGGGTTCGGACAAGGGTCCGATGCCACTCACCCCTCGGAGGAGACCATGGAAGCCCGACCACCGAATCCCTCTAAGGAAGGTCTCAAGAGGAGATAAGAGTAGAGGCTGAAGGAACAGAAGGGGGTATCCGTCCTCCAGCCGTAGCAGTAACCATTCCCGAAGACTCCAACTCCAAGCTCTGGGGTAGAGTTGAAGGAGGAACTGTAACGGGTGTGGACCAACAGTCAGCTGTTGAGACGGACTATGTAACATTTGGGCCAGTACCTGTGACTTAAGTAATCTGCTGACCACTCTCTCTAGGTCATGGTCTGAAAGTCTGGATGACCTTGAAGATCGGCTCCGATGGCTCCGTTCGAAGAAGAGGTGAAGCCGAGCCGAAAGTATCGGCTCCAAGGAAGGAGACCTCGACCTCTTCCTGGAATGAGCCATCGGAACCGATACTATAGATCCTGTCGGAGCCGAAGACTTATCGGAGCCGACAGGAAGCTCGATGTATCGGCTCCAGCCGAGCCGATACAGCCACCAAAGTAACGGTGTCGGAGCCGATCGGAGCCGACACCGATGCCTGTGCCACATGGTGGTTGGAACCGATCGGAGCCGACTACGAAGTGGTCGATGCAGATTCGGCACCGATAGCCATCGGTGCCGAAGGCTTTGTAGCCAGAATCGGCTCCAGCCGAGCGATCTCGACTGAACGAGTCGGGCCGAGGCCGCAGGCTTAGACACAGAAGCCTGGGCCTTGGAAGATTTAGCTGATTTTGATGGAGCCGACTTAGCCGGAGAGCCCTCCGGCTTAAGAAGGCCCCTAAGTATCAGCTTGTTGCGTCTTTCCTGCAGGACTCTCTGGCTGAAGGAATGACAAATAGCACAGGAGTCCTGCAGGTGAAGAGGCCCCAGGCAATACAGGCAAGAAGTGTGACCGTCTGTCAGAGACATCTTCTGACAGCACGAGTCACACTTCTTAAAACCTGAGACCCTCTCCTTTGACATGGTGCTTTACAAAACACACACACACACCAGTCAAAAAATTAACTTAAATAAAATACCAAAGAGGTATTCCTATAAAACAAACACACACACCCTAACAGGGAGGGGATGGGATGGGTAAAGTTTGACTAAAAAAAATTAGAAGAGACAGGGATTTTCTGTCAGAAAATGTAAATAATTAACTTATAACTAACAATTAAGGTTTTTTTTACAAAAAGGGGCTTAAATATCCAAAAAGTGAATCACTTACCAGGAGCTGGTAAAAGGAGGACCTCATAAGCGAAGCGGCAAACGAGATCTGGGTACTTACCGCCTTGCATCATGGGATATGGGGCTGCCTCGAGCTGGTAAAAGTGACTCTCGAGCTTAGCAAGTGCCGAGTCGGAGCCGAGGGATCGGCTCCGAACCCATCAAGCAAGAATGAAGGCGAGATTGACAACTTAACATTCTTTCTTATGCGGAGTCTGGCTAGAGGAATCATGAGTATCACAGATGCCATGAGTCATACAGTCCTAAGAAATTCCCTTGCTGAAGTCCTAAACTGAATGGAAAACCTCAGGAATAGATCTAGAGAGAGAGAGATCTATTTTTTTCCTGTGGGAGGAAAGCTCTTTGAACAGCTGTATCCAGGATACACTGCACAAATACTATTCTGTGGTCTGGAATAAGATACGTTTTCTGAATGCGCTCCTGGAAACCCAGTTTGCAAAGGAGATCTCTTATTCAAGTGAGAGATCCCTGACACTTCAAAAAAGACACTGCAAAGATAAGCAAGTTATATAAACAAGGAACAATGTGAATGTTCTGCAGTCTGCAATAGGCTATCACTGAAGCTTGACACTTTGTGAACATCCTTGGTGAAGTGTTAACCCAAAGGGTAATGCAGAGAGCTAAAGGTGTGATGCAGACACAGACAATCTTAATAACTGCTTGAAATCTGTGGCTATTGAAATGTGATAACCATCATTTAAATCTAGAGTTACCATAAAAAAAACTGAATATGAAATAACAGATGTGAAGGGATAGCATTTTGAACTGTGGAACTTACACAAACTAATTGATAAAGGAAAGACCTAGGACTTGTCTCCATGAAACTTCTTTTCTGGTACCAGAAACATGTTTGAGTAAAACCTTTCCTCTGCTAGGAAGAGAGAGGAGCAGGCTCTATTACCCTCTGATCCAGCGGATGCTGAATACTAGAGGTAATAAAGAAGTTTGATCTGAAAGATAAGGAGGAAATCTCATAAGGAAGAGGCAAGCACAGCCACTGCCATCTGTACCCCTGATGGATAGAAGCCATTGCCTGAGATTATATGTCGCCAAAAAGAGAAATAGAGACACAGACTTTGGGGAAGAGTATAAAGCACAGCCAGTGTGGGGAAGCTACAATCTGTATATAGTCAGTCAGACTTGGACTGTCCTTTTTTATCTGGGAGGTTCCCCATTTTTTTATAGCCTCCATTTCACTGCTTTTGCTTTGTTTTTTTTGTTTTTTTTTTTACTGTCTGCTTGCCCGAAGATTGTGGAGTGTACTTATATTGCTTTTTTATATAAGGATTCTGAATCAGAGAAGAAATCTTTAACAAACTTGGAGGAGGAAGGCTGAAAATCTGAGTCCCCACTTGAATCAGTTTGCCTCTCTATTCACATTTTTCAGGACTTTTGCAACAGACGGTCTAAATATAACCCCCTATCAAGAAGAGAATTCAAACTTTCAGCTTTTATATCTTCAGGTACATTTTGAGTACACAGCTATCCAACAGACTCAATAGCTCATGCTCTGGAATATGCATCAGTTGAGTCATAAACACTTCATAGAATGCTTGGTTATGAGAGCAACAGAAGCAATAAGAACATTTAAAAAAAAGATTTACCCTCAGATGAAGGGAAAGTAGAGGTAATGTTCTTCATATTTTCAACACAAGCAAATAAAAACTTTAACATGTGAGCTTGGCAATTAAGAGTTTTCCCATCTTTGCCAAAGGGAGAGGGATTAGCATTTACTAAATGTTTAGCTGTGGAAGAATTTGATAGGGAAATCACTTCAGGGTCAGATTTAGGATTAGAAAATAAGTATTTGTAAGACTGAAAATTTTTATACCGGCTATCCCCTTTTTTTAAGGACTGTCATGCATGCTGCAGGCTGTAATAAAATATTCTCCAGAGCTGAAAGGACAGTTAGAGCAACAGTAGGCTTGGGAAATTCCAGTTTTAACAAATCATAGTATTTTTTTCAAAGAAACTGGAATAGATATTGTTTTAGAATAGGAAAATTCTTCCAAGGGGAAATTTTCTTTCTTTCTTTCATTATTAATTTAACATTTGCTGACCAGGAAAGTCAGACTAGGACAGAGCCTATTTTCAGCAGAGGCCTTGGGAGAACTGTCTTTGGAATGTGGGAGGAAACCAGAGTACCCAGAGGAAACCCAAGTGAATGCAAGGAGGAAATGCAGACTTTGCAAAGAATGTACCCCAGTTGAGAATCGAACCGGAGAACCTCTTGCTGTGAGGTTACAATGTTAATCGTTGCACCACAGCACTGCGCAAATAAGAAGAAATATTCTCCTCAGAGTTAGAATCTGTAGCCTGAGGAAAAATAAATGAATTTGTTCCCTTTGATTCCGTTCCCTGTTCATCACAATGCAAATCTTCATAAATTGAAGCATTTATTTCATTTTTCTCTTACTTGAATAACCAGAATGTGAAGAGCTAAGAGTCTGAACTAAGACTTAAGATAAGGTCAGTAAATCTTCCCTATCTAGGGAAACAGAGTCATGGGAAGATAAATGTTTAACTTTCAACATGAATATTCATAAAAGCATACTGACTCATGTAAGGGATATCACCCTGGGGAACAGGCATTTTAGTCTGTTCAGCAGGAAGCATTTCCTCACTCCTTCTTCAGAGATCAACAAGACTAGTTCTCCCATGTCAACTGAAGACACTCCAACATCTGTAGAGCATATGTCTAACTACTGGTTCATGGTGGTTGAAGGGACTATGCTAGAGGAACCCAAGGAAGAAGATGAGTGGTCTTAGGAACCTGAAATAGCCATCACAAGATCACTCATCTGCAGCTGAGACAAGGAAACAGCTTGCTGAACTGGCAAAGGCTGTCTTAAAATTTTCTTTTTCGTCTGTGTGGAAGATGGATGAACCAAGGAACCAGTAAACTGTTGCATGGTTAGCAACAGAGAAAGAAGCTTGAAACATGGCAAGCAATGTCAGCAATAGTCATTTAAGGTTAAATATCAAAAAAGTAGTATTTTCATAAAAAATATACAATGACAAGCACAAAACACAATTGTCCCAACCCCTAAAAACTTATAATTTTTTTACTGATAAAAATAGAGTAAACTTGAATAAAACTAAAGTTTACAATAAAAATAGCAAAAAGAACCACATCGCTTCAACTGTCAGAAATCTCATGTTATGGTCTGAAAAACAAGAAAGCCTAGCATAACACAATTATTTGAAAAAAAAGTTGTTTCTTTCTTTCGGCTTTTCCCAGTTAGGGGTCGCCACAGCGGAACTCCGGTCCGTTAATGATTGGCAGTAGATTTTTACGTGCTGGCTTGCCGGGCCTAATGCACAACCTTCAATGAAGGAACGCCCATTCACGCATGTCGCCACACAGAAGACGCTCTAACTGAGAATCGAGCGGGCAACATCTAACTGTGAGGCGACAACACTACCGCAGCACCACCACCGAGTATTGTTTTAATAATAAAATAAATGTGAAGCTATTTTTCTCTAAAGGGAACTTATCCGCCCATCAGTGGAGAAACAATATCTGACCACTGATCCTTGAAAACCTGCAAGAGAAGCTCTCTTAAGCAGCAGGAAATCTTTATAGGTCTTCGCACTCAGGTCACAGATTTTCTCCCCACGTAGCTCAGGCTTTCAAATGCCTGTGTGAAGGGAAGGTCTCCTTAAATTTGGATGCTGGCCAGCTATTATATCCATGGCAGAATATAACCCACACAGCTTATTCTGTTGCAGCAGTGATCTAATGATGAGCATCCACTGTTGCCTGGTCACCACCACAATTTTTGGAGAGTCATTCTGGAAATTTAGAAGAACCCTGGTGTAAGAAACTGCAGTGCATTTTTTCAGAATAAAAGTCACAACAAGCTTCTGGTAGTTTGAGTAATGTAGCTTATTATGTAATAAATGCAATGTATGTATGAGCGGCAAAATACAATAGAGGTAGCAGCATAAATAAAGGCATATATTAATGAAACTGTTGCAAATGACAATGCTAATGAACCGATTCAAATTGAAACTTCTGTATCTGAACAAAGAATGAACACTCAAGACTTCTGTAACTGAGCTGAAATGAACTTCTGTCTTGAAAGTATCCATCTCTTAATATCAAACTCAAACTCCTCTGTCAGTTTTACACATCTCCATAACCTGGGTTCCCAAGACCTGTGCCATCTATACAAGATTTATTATTTCAGGCGCATAATCTGTTAATTTCTCCTAACTATTTGTCTTTTTTTAAAACAAAATATATATGTACTAAATTATCACTTATGACATAGGCAATCTTACATTTATATAAATGAAAACAAACCATGCCGACATAATTACATTTGCAAATATTATCCATTACAAACCATGTTAACACAACTGTAGCTGCAAACGTTCTACATCACTTACAATACATCCAGTCATTGTCAGTCAAATATCACATAGTTCATTTATATCCTGCCTTCTTTTATACCTTGTCCTCTTCTGAGTGTATTGATTCCACAGTTCCCATTTTTTCCTATGTAACTTGTTCCTATCCTTTTCTAAAGATTCCTAATTCCAGTTGTTTTATCTCCGTTACTATCTTTACTACATCTAGTAACGTTGGTTGAGACTTTGATTTCCATTTTCTAGTAATTGCTTTTTTGGCAGCCACCATAATTATATTTAGCAAGGCCTTACTATGTCTAGGCAATTCCTATTCTGTATCATAGCTCAAAAAAATAATTTCCTTAGTTACACCATTTTGCTCACCCAGTATTTCCTGCATTGCAGTCTCCAGGGAATCTTTAAAGTCTGCTAACTCATTATACTCACATAAAGTATGTTCTCAGTTACTCCAACTAAAACACACAGTGCAGTGCGGATGCGAGGCTGGCACTTTAATAACTTTTATTGGTTCAGAATATTTTCATTTACCTCTTTCTTCCCCATCACACCTCCAACGTTTGCTGTCTACCTGAGGAAAACATTTTTGGAGTCTACTTAGGGTATAAAAATACCTATTTAAACACTTCCAAGCAAAGATCCTAAATCTTCTAGACTGCTGCATATTGGGGAGACATACATATATTCTTATTGTTTCTTTGTGACTTGCTTATCCAGTATCTCTTCCCAATTCTTTCTAATCTCCTCTGATAAATTCTTATAGTTGTCATGCAATATTTTATATGCTGTACTAATTATTCCTTTCTCAATGGCAGCTTCTGTTCTAGATTCTACTAAAAACTCTACCAGTGCTAGTCTTTCATTTAGGATCCCCCTATTTCTTTCTCCCCGTATCTCATCTGGCCTGCAACACATGTCCTATACGGACAGGCTCAAATCACTATCACTCTACTTGGTACTGTATACATTGCTCAGAGGTGATCTGTGTCTCGCCTACAAGGCAGTATTGGACCCTGCCCTACTAGAGATGCTCCATATCCATAAGTCTAACTCCTCGTGCATTACCCACTCAAAAGGCTTAAATCTAATATGCAACATCAACAAAAAGTGCTGAAGAGACAGGTTTGTCTCCCACAGGCTGCCCCATCTCTGCAATAGACTTCCCATACATGTCAAACAGAGTACATCACTGACCTTCTTCAAGTGCAACCTTGATGAGTGGATGGGAAATCATAATTTGTCCCAGGGGCTCTGCCTGTGTTCTTCATTGACAGGGGCAACAGGTGCTGACTGAAGTTTCTTTTTTGGGGATAAACTCTTGGCTAGGATTGTAAGGGCCCCAGGACCATTAGCCTAGTAACCTCCTATGATCCTATGATCTTTGCCTATACTCTGATATCAATCCTTGATAAGGGAAGGCAATTTCTAACCTGCAGTCCAAATACATTTTTTGGCATCTTCCCATTCTGTTTCCTTTCCCTCTCTAGTTATATGCTCCTTTGCCAATTTTCTCCAATAAATTCCAGCCCTCTCTTGCCTATTGTCTGTAACTGTTTGTCTTTATCTCTGCAAGAGCCTTCTGTCATGCAACAAAATCTTCTCTTGGAAAATGAGAGTTCTGCATGCCTTTATTAGTGTTTTGGCCTGAAGGATATTCACTGAAACATAGGTCATTTGTTCCTTTCTACTGAAACTGCATTTACTGAAGCTGCATGTAAAATGTGAAATATTGAATGAAGATACAGGCCTGCTTTAAAATGACTGCTATGCAAAGAGAATACTGCATTTATGTAGGATGTATTCTAACAAACATATATTCATGTAGGACGTATCCTTACATTTTGATAGCAGTGGAAAGGGTGGAAAAAGCTAAACGAACATTACTGTCAATGGTAACGAGAAGACATCTGTCTTCCAGGCCTGATTGCAAGAAGTCCTAGAGCAGATTTTCTTTAGTTGTCTGTTCTGAGAGGCAGCAAACAGGTATAATTAAGATGTGCCCCCTATTTGGATCAATTCTTGGAAGACCCCAGGATAAAGTTTCCATTTGTGGGAGTCTGTCCTAGTTCTGCTCTAAGGCTATCACAGTAAGCCTGCAAAGAATGTATGATCCAGTACCCCTCTTTTTTATGTGCCATGTCACTGTGGTGTTCTCTGTGTAAACTTGGAGAGGTCCTGGGGACCAGGGATGATTTAAGGTTTTCAAAGCACTGATCACTTCCAACAACTCTCTGATATTTAAGAGTTTCTGCCTGTCACGAGAGTTACACAGACCTTGCAACAATTTTACCTCTTTGGAGACTACAGACCACACCAGGACTGAAGCATCTGTAATGACAGACTGGAGAGGGTGGGAAGGGAGAATGGGAAAGCTGGATTTCAAGAGATCTGGTCAACCTACCAGAGAATCCCTTTTTAATAATTTTCAAAATAGGGATCCGAAAAGATAAAGAGAGAAGATGCTGAATCCAGACTAACATGAGGTACTATTGGATCTTTCTCATGTGGGGTCTGGCCAGGGTAAGCATAAGAATCATCAATGCTATGCACATTAATATCCTCAGAGATAGCCTTGCACATGCCTGACTTCGAAAAGAGAAACTCAGCAAGGGCTGTTGCAACATCTCTACTTTGCCTGAAGGAAGAAAAACTCCTCCTATGGCAAAATCGATTATACATTCAATTAATACATTTCTGTGAGGGGATGAATGAGAAAAGATTTTTAAGTTTACTTAAAAACCCAGACTATGGGATTGACAGTTTCAAAATCCTAAAAGATAACGAAGCAGAAGAATAAACTTAATTTCCCAACTTGTCAAAAGCTATCCCATCCTTGTCAGAGGGAATAGGTTAGTAGCAATAATCTGTTTATCAACAGCAGTTTTAATTAGAAAAATTACTGCTGGATCTGCATTAAGATTCAAAAGACAAACCCACCTCCATAGCTATCACAAGGGATAAGAAACTAAGAGTAATGCTACTCAACGCCAGAAGTCTAAACCTCAAGATGCACGCACTCGAAACTCTCCTTAGCATGGAGAACATCGATATCTGTGCAGTAACAGAAACCTGGTTCAGGGCTCCCGAGAGCACCCCAGCACTACCAGGTTATACCTCATACCATGCTTTTCGGCCCCAAAACTTGGACCGAACCACAAAAGGAGGGGAGTATCGATATTCATCAAAGATACCCACACCTCCAGGTTGGTGGCAAAGCACGAAGCATCAGAGACTATCCATGTGCAACTAACAATGGGTAAAACTGCCTTCCAGTTTATAGCCTGCTACAGACCACCCTCCCAAACCCAGGAACCCCACTCGGCCTTCCTGAGAACACTGGAAAATATGAAGGTCTCTCCAAACATCATTATATTGGGCGACTTCAACTACCCAAACATAGACTGGGAGCATTACTCTAGCTCCAACACCCTAGCCCAAAGGTTCCTAGAATTTATAAACTCAAATGCTATGGAACAACTTGTTACCACTCCCACAAGAGGGGAAAACATACTGGACCTGATCATCACCAACATGGGGACTCTATGCTCCAGACCAGAAGTGTATCCCTCACTGGTAAGATCAAACCATAAACTAATCTCACTGGATATTCACATCCCAACCCCACCCCCTGCCCAGAAAACCACAGTGAAAAACTTCTCTAAAGCAAATTTCACACTCCTCAAAACTGAGGTGGAATCCTTCAAAGCCCCCGGGCCTGTGGAAAATACGGCCCAGACCGCAGAATCCTTTATAAACGCATTCTATGAACACCTTCAGGAATGCATGGATCATGTGATCCCAAATAAAACCAAGACCCAATCCTCCAAAGGCAGACGTCCTGTCTGGTGGACCCCAGCCATAAACAAACTATACAATAGAAGGAGGAAGCTACTAAATGATAGAGCAAAATCCCAAAAAGAGAAGGCATCACTGATCAGTATTAGCAAAAAACTACGGGCACACATAAAATTGTCTAAGGCTAGCTTCGGGAGAAAAATTGCACAGGACACTAAGGATAATCACACGGCTTTCTTTAGTTATGTTAGGAACCTGGGTGGTAATTCCCAGATATGCTCAGAATTAGTCCAAAATGACAAAAAATACACCGAACCCACAGACATTGCCAACATCCTAGCAGACAGGTTCAGCGCAAACTTCTCCCCCCCCTCTCCACCAAAAGGGCAAATATCTATCCCAGCAGAGTGCTGCCCCCCTGACATCTCAGATGCTCAGGTAAGAGCCGCCCTCTCTAAAGCAAAAAACACAGCATCAATGGGACCAGATGGTGTCCCAGGCTGCGTCCTACATGAACTCCAAGAAGAGCTAAACCCAAACATAAAACTACTGTTCAATCTCAGCCTTACTACAGGATATGTGCCCAAAGAGTGGCGTACAGAAACAGTGGTCCCTCTCCATAAAGGTGGTGCCTCAACGGATCCTGGAAACTATCACCCCATAAGCCTGACTAGCTTGGTCTGCAAAGCTATGGAAAGGATCATCATGGACCTCATAAATAAAGATATTGGGGACCTACAAACACTGGATCCTACCCAGTTCGGCTTTGCTAAGGGCAGATCCTGCCTCTTAAACCTGGTTGATTTCTTTGAAACAGTCACCAAGGCCATTGACGAGGGGAAGGTGGTCCACACAGCCTACCTGGACCTCGCAAAAGCCTTCGATACAATATCCCACTCGGGCATTATAGATAAGCTCACCAGCTTAAATATAAACCCCTATGTCACTAGATGGATTGCAAACTGGCTCAAGGACAGAACCCACATGGTTAGAATTGCTGGAGCCATGTCAGACTCCAAACCAGTTACA
The DNA here is from genome assembly GCF_019279795.1 of Protopterus annectens. Classification (NCBI taxonomy): domain Eukaryota; kingdom Metazoa; phylum Chordata; order Ceratodontiformes; family Protopteridae; genus Protopterus; species Protopterus annectens. The sequence goes on from NC_056735.1 coordinate 1,696,313,518, forward strand.
TGTGGTGTCCCACAAGGCTCAGTCCTGGGACCTCTCTTGTTCGGTATATATTTCTTGGAGGTACAGGCCAGCACGGAAGGACTGTGGCTGACCAAGTTTGCAGATGACTGCAAACTGTGCGCCATAATCGACTCTTCAGTCGACACAAGCATCCTTCAAAAGGGCCTCATAGAAACAGACAACTGGTGCCAGAGCCATGGCCTCAAGCTAAATGCCAAAAAGTGTATAGTCATCTCCTTTGGCAAAAACAAAGTGCCCACAAATTACCACATAGGTGGTAATCCATTAAGTACAGAAGAAGTAATTAGGGACCTGGGGACCCAAGTTGATAGCAATCTCTCATTTGACAACCACGTGGCCAAAGTGGTTAGAAAAACATTTTATATAGCCCACCTAATCATGAAGGGATTCACATCTAGATCAGGGGACGTCATCGTGCCTCTTTACTCATCCCTCATCAGGCCCATAATTGAGTACAATGCCCCTTTTGGGATGTACCTTACCAGACACCTGCAGCAACTGGAAAGACCCCAGAAGTACCTCACCAAGAGGATCAAAGGGCTCAAACAGATGCCATATGCTGCCCGGTTAAAGAAACTCCAGCTCTACTCAGTGGCATACCGCCTGTTCAGAGGTGATCTGTGCCTGACGTATAAAGCCATGTCCAACCCGGAATTAATGGACATGTTGCACCTCAGAAAATCCAAATCCCATCGAGCTACACGCTCGAGAGACTTGAACCTCAGCACTGAAATAAATAGGACATGCTGGAGGGACAGATTCATAACCCAGAGGCTCCCTTCACTCTGGAATAAAATCCCAGTCCAGGTTAGGCAGAGTCCCTCATTGACTCTCTTCAAGAGGAATCTTGATGAGTGGATGGGAGATCGTAGGTTTACCCCGGGTATCATTTCTGTGTCACTGTTAGACAGAGGCACAGTATACTAACCTCGAAAAAGGGCATAGCAAAATAAATTTAAAATGGGTGGCGAAAGCCAAACACATTCTGGCTAGGCTTATAAATGCCCTAGGGCAGATAGCCTAGTATGAACCTATGAACCTATGAACCTAAAAATGAGTAAGTATGACTCTGTATATTAGCCTTACTTGATACAGAAGGACGACTATTAGGCAAATTAGAAGCAGTGAGAAAAACGTTCTCTAAAGCAAGGAGGTACAGTAGTGGATTTAGGCACATCAAACTGTAACAAATCATAATGCATTTTCTATGCAATACAAATGCCATTCTGTTCCCAGTGCAAAACCCCTTTCATCTTACATTCTCAGAAAAGATAAATCTTCAAGAGGGAAATTTGGAGTCATACTCTGTTCAGAATCAGATTGTTCAGACTGAGAAGAAATTCCTGAATTATCACCATCTCTCTGAAATACCTGCTCTTCTGAAAATCCAGGTCAGAAAAAGAGGGACTCTTTCTTTTTTTTTTTTGACTGAAGGAGAATTTCCTGAAGAATGAAACATCAAAAGCTGGTAAAGATACATGGATGAGTTGGTAATGAGTAAGTAGAGAACAAGTGGCACTGAGTTAAGTAAACCACTGATAGTCCCCTACAAGCACAACATCCCATCTCAGTTATACAAATCTAAAAAGTCTGTAGGAAAATTCTCTCAAAAAATATAACTTTTTTATACGCAAAATTCACATAAGCATTTCCATACATACTCGTTGAGAAAAACAATGATAATCGGAAAAAACATTCAGTTTGTTAACAAACACAATTTAGTCAGAAAAATACAAAATTTCCTCAGAAAATTAATATTAGTGGAAGGTTTTTCCAAAATTAGGAAATTATTGGGCCAGCCCTGAAAGAATGATAGCAGACCAGCAGTTCAATGAGGCTAAGTGAAGGAACACTCTTCAGCAGCAAAACAGCAAGAAAGCTCTAAAGAGATTTGTGCTTTTACTTTCCTTTTATGCAGCATATCTTAAGCTGCCAGCAGAGCATGTGGAAGGTGTTAGATAGCTGACCAGTCACGAGGGGGTAGGACCCAAATACATTCATAGGTTCATAGGTAGGTACTAGGCTATCGGCCCAAGGGCCTAAGTAAGCCTAGCCAACAAGGATCCCTGGCTTACGCCACTCAAGAAAGTTATTTTCCTGTGCCACTGTCGAGCAGAGACACAGACGTGATCCCCAGGGTGTATTTCCTATTTCCCATCCACTCATCAAGATTTTTCTTGAAGAGTGCTAATGAAGAACTTTGCTTGACATAGATGGGTAGCCTGTTCCAGAGTATGGGAAGTCTCTGGGACAGGAATCTATCCCTCCAGCATGTCCTGTTTATTGTGGTGACAAGGTTTAAGTCCCTAGAGCGTGTAGCTCAGAGGGATTGGGATTTCTTTAGGTGTAGCATGTCCAACAGCTCTAGGTTTGACATGGCTTTATATGTTAGGCAGAGATCACCTCGGAGTAGGCGATATGCTACGGAGTAAAGCTGGAGTTTTTTGAGATGGTCAGTGTAGGGCATTTGTTTGAGGCAAGTAATCCTCTTTGTAAGGTACTTCTGTGGCCTTTCTAGCTGCTGCAGATGTCTTGTGAGGTACATTCCAAAAGGGGCATTGTACTCTTTAATGGGTCTAATGAGTGTCGAGTAGAGGGGAACAATGACCTCTTTTTTCCTGGATGAGAACTCTTTTATGATGAGGTGTGCCACATAGAAGGACTTCCTGACTACTGTGGCGAAGTTAGGCTACTACAAGTACAACTGATCTATATGTTGAACATATACACTTAATTAATCTGGGAACACAATGGAGAAGGTTATACTGGATAAAGTATTGTCAAAATCAGAGAGGGTGGGACTTGAAATCATATATCAGCATGATTATGATGAAAATAATTCAATAATTACCTGTAACTTGATGTTCTATAACATCATAATAGCAGCTGTAAATGAAAAACAATGAGTTGTGATATAATTTATGGAGACCTATCTTCAACTTTTGATAGGGTCATTCACAAAACACTAATCAATAAATCAGAACAACTAGGTTTTAATGTAATCTTGATAAGATAAATAGCTGCATGGCTTATGAACAGTACATGGCAAGTATCATACAGCAATTAGGTGAAATTTTAAGTTACAGTCAGGGTGTCATACAAGGCTTTGTCCTAGGCCCGTCCTTATTTATGATGTCTTTCTAATTTATCTTTTTCATCTGAGATTCTCTACAGTTGCAGATGACTTGAAAATGGGAAAACTGATATGCCTGCTATTGACAGAGGTGCATCTAGCTATTCTTGATACCAGTAGTGCCAGCCCCTGATCTAGTACCCTCTCTCAACTTTTAAGTTTAAGAAAAAAACATCTTCTCTCCCTTTAAACTGTAGCAAACTGCTTGTTAATTATGTAAGAAACATCTGCTACAGTTTATAATGCACACTGAACACTGTAGGGCTTCAGGTATAGCTGCAAATGCAATACCAACATTTATTTCTGAATGCCCGTAATATGCTGAAAACACAAAGCACTACAGTACTTCAGTTCTGACAGAAAGGCAATACTGGCATTCAGAAATGCAGCTCCCTTTATCCCACCCTAGTTACTTCTTTGGTTATAGATAGGAAATGCCTGCAAAATAACTTTACTAAATTGATCAGGTGAGCAAATGAGAGTAACATACAAATAAATAAATCAAAAATGAAGCAAATGAGATATGAGAGACATAGACTGAAGGGTGAGCATTTAATACTGCACACAGTGATTGAAACTGTAGATTCTTTTAATGACCTGGAAATATAGGTAGGTAGATCCATCTTTGATTTTTTTTTTTTTGATCTTATAAACCAATTGGTTCATGAAAGTTATATAACTGTAACTATATGAAAATATTTATAAAATCTAAGAAATCAGAAATGATTAAATCATTGATTATAAGTTACATTAGGTCCAAACTAGAGTATTGCATGCTAATATGGAAACCTTATAAGGAAAGATAACATACAGAAATTGGAAAGGGTACAATGGATGTATACCAAGGGCATGCATAGATTAAAGCATTTACATTATTATGAAAGTTTAAGCTATATGAACTCGTACAGTGCCTTATATAGATGTTTAATAGGAGATATTATTCAGGTATATAGGGCATTTGCTGACAACTAAGTTTGGGAATGCTTGCGGATTATCAGAAACTAGAAGGGAAGTATCTGACAACCTGTGCAGGAGATTATATAGGAATGAAAGATGTACTAACTGGTTGTCTGAGTGAGAAGGTAACACCTGGAAGAGACTACTAAATAATATTAAAACAAACACTAGTTTAGACATTTTTAAGATCATCTTAGACACTTGTTATTGGGATAACTGCTTTGGTATACTGTCAGGCTAGAAAGGCACTATTACTGCCTGTGCTTGAAATATTTGCATGTATGTATGTATCTGAGATATCAGTGAATTTGTTCATTCCAGGGACTGAATTCGTAAAAGTTCAAAAAGTAACTTTTTGAAATTCAGTGGCAGTCATAATGCTGTGTTTTTGCACAAAGACATGCAGCAGTATTTTGGGCTGTCTCCAAGGCAGTGCTACATGCTAATGAAGCATTCCAGAGGACATGGCATACTAATTGTCCATGTGGTCTCCCCTGAAACTACCTGTAGTAAGGCACTTAGCTTAACAATTACTAAATTAGCATGGCTGATCCTGGCCACTCGTAGTTTGTCCATGTTCATCCCTCATGGTACAGGTAAGTGCCGAGGTATTTAGTGGCCAAGTAGTGCTAGGGTGTGTGTGTGTGTGTGTGTCTGTGTGTGTGTGTGTGTGTGTGTGTGTGTGTGTGTGTGTGTGTGTGTGTGTGTGTGTGTGTGTGTGTGTGTGTGTGTGTGTGTGTGTTTGTGTGAATGGATGAATGGATGAGTGTGTCAGTGAGTGCAATTAGGCTTGGAGGAGGCTATTTAGTATGTATGTATATGCGTGTGGGGTGGGAGGTTGGGAGGAGGGGTTGGGGTGATTGTCATACATCCACACACCTCTAGACTAATGAGCAGAGTCTGCAACATTGTTGTGTAGAGAAGAACCACAAGCCACCAGGAATACATCTTAAGCTATGTGTTTTAATGGCACACATGATTGGCTGTGCAGTAGACACTAGGGATTACTCTGCATAAAGTGCCTGAAAGACACTTAAACACAATAAAGGTTGGGGTAGGGAACACTGCACTCCAGGGATAACTGTGGTATCTCATGTCTCAACGACACCTAAGACTTGAAATTGATTGTGGTAGGGGAACCACCAGCCACCTGGGATGACTCAGAGGACATAGGCTGGGGAGAGCCCTATACACCAGGGAGAACACAGAAGACTTGGGTTGGGGAGGAAGAGACTAAACACCAGGGATACTCTATACAGCAAATCTTAAAGGCACCTTCGCCAACAACATTACCTGATCACCTCTGCTTCTTTCTGCCTCTAACCTCCCTCCTTCTATCACAACCTACCCTACAGTTAGCCAAGTTCATATCTTGACATTTATACATAAATGGATATCATATATATTGATAATCTGCTTTCAATTACTATAAATGTACATTTTCTACATGCTTACTGTATTTAACTGTAATCTTTCCATCTCTTTGTACTTGAGTTCCATCATAACTCTATGTATATTATATCTTTATTTGCTCTTGCCTGAGCTGAGACTAAAATTTGTCAGCTGTGATTAGTTTTCTACCCTGGTTAACAAATTCAAATAAAAATAAATAAAATGTAATGCATGCACCAATTCGTGACTTATAAGGGAGACAGACAAGGAACATTAAATATAAGAATCAACCATGTAGCTCAAGACATCAGAACAAAAGCCAAAATTAATGATGGACAAAATCATGGAGATATTTTAAGTATTCCTCCCAGAAACTTAGAAAACCACTAGGATAATAGTTTTTGCACTATCATGCATTTTCTGAATTATATGAAGGCATTAATGATAGGGTTACCACCTGTCCCACTTTGCGAGGGACAGTCCATCTTTGGGCAGTTGTGTCCTGACAAGGAATTGTAAAAATGGCAAATGTCCTGTGATTTTAGGACAAAATTATTTCTTATATTTTATGTAATAGTTGCATAAAACAGTTATTCTGTATCTGAAATACCTAAATGTTATAAGAAACAGAATAAGCAACTAAAATGCTACAAGAATAAGCTTTTATTTAGGCAAAACAGTTAACATCTGTCCTTTGTACTAGCCGTGGGTATGTGTCGGCCTGTAAAATCTGATGTCTGTACCAAACATGTCCCACTTTGGCCATTTGAAAAGGTGGCAACCCTAATTAATGACTGACAGTAATCATCCATGAATTAACAGAACAGGAAAAAAGGAGACATCATATACATTATAACAGAAGGGGGATGTTGTGTGTTTGTGTGTGTGTGTGTGTGTGTGTGTGTGTGTGTGTGTGTGTGAGGGGAGAGTGAGAGCGATATGTGAATGAATGCAGGTATGAATGAGGGAGTGACTGTATGTTTGAGAGATAGAGAGTGAGAGCGATGTGTGACTGAATGCAGATATGAATAAGGGAGTGACTGTGTGTGCATGTGCATGACAGAGTGAAGTAAGGAAATGCCTGTGCTAACACAATGCAGCCACCACAATTAACAACCACAGAAGTGCTGATTTGCACTTGGTAATGGTTAATGGCAATTCAGAGACATGCAAATTAGCTTTCCTCATTGCAAGCTAAGGTATTTCTGAATTGTACATCTCTGGATCACAGGAACAGAGCTTTCTATCAGAACCCTTAACGGGAGGGGTGGGGCTCTTTATGAATCCCCAGGCAGGTCTGTCATATGCTCTGACAGGATTAACTTGCAAAGAGTTCTGCTTTTTCTTTTTATTCTTGTAAAGTGGTACTAAAATTTATAGGTGAATTAGAATAAAATATATCATAGTTTAATAAGTAAGAACATTTGGTACAAGGAAGAAAATGAATAGACTTGAATCTGATGACAAGCTGCATGTAGTTCATTTGTAATGATCTAAGAAACAGTACTAGTATGTTCTTTAAGGTTGTTCTAACCACAGCAGTGAAATGCAGTGTTTAACACTCTCCCAGCTTAATAATATACTAAGTAATAAAAAACAGTTCCTATTTTTAGGATCTTATGAGGATCTAAAAGATTGTTAAGGAAACTTACCTGAAATGAACATCAGAGTGGAGAGCCATATTCCAGGATTCCCTGCATTGATGGAGTTCATTCACTGGATTATGGAACACTAGAAGGAGAGAATTATCTTGGAAGAAGTAATGTGTATCAATGCATCTATATACTTGGGATGCTTCCTCAAGAACCTAGAAGTATAATCAAAACAATGACAAGTAGAGACACTTTTTATGAAATGTGTACATTGATTTTTTTGTGTAGTTTCAAATAAAAGCAAAAAGGAACACAAAGTAGTCAACTACCTTTAGCCTTTGTAGCTATGGAGAATAAATAAAAACAAAGTGCCCCCCCACACACACACATACACACACACACACACACACACACACACACACACACACACACACACACACACACATACACACACACACACACACATCTGTATTACAGTTTCAGACTTTGGTGTGACTCTGAAGGAAACTGTTCACTTTCAGATGCAAGTAAACTCTGACTCATCAGCTGTAAAGTACAATATAGAGAATTATGATTGGGTCTCATAATGTTTTTATTATGTATTTGAGACATTGGTTCTTGAGGTGAATCTTGGCATCCATGTTGAGAACACATAATCATGTTATGATATCAGATCCAGTCATAATACTTTGTAATGTATTACTAGTTATGGATAAGAACAATTAAGCACCATCGACTTTTAGTGCTGGAGTTTAATTACAGTGCTCCATGCACTACATGGCTATTATGACTGTCATCCTGGAAAGGTCATACTGTCAGAAAAACGCAGTAAATCTTTCTGTATTCAGCAGTTGGTCTAAGAACAAGCAAGAGCCCAGCATGTTATGGCATGTAAAGGGCCCACAGCATGTATTGGTAAAGACTGGCCTCTTATCCCAGTGTAGGACTAGTGTACTCATACAGTGCTTTTAAGTTAACCAAAATATATAAATATTGCAAGTGAAGTCTTGCTTTTCGTATTAAAAAAGGGAAATTAAGGTAGCAGATAATTCACTAAATAATAAGGTAAAATACAAAATAACTTAAAACACTTTCTTTCTTTAGAGGGGTCTGTTTCCTTCAGTGAAACATTCATTTTACTACAATTTTTTCGCTCTTTAGCTTGGTCAGGTTTTACACAACCTAGTTTGTCCAGAAGAACATAAAGCACTGAACCTCTCGGCCAAGGATAAATGCAGCTTCAAGATATCAAAAACCTGGAAAGGGCTTTAATTGTTTTAGTGGTGTCTTCTTTAGTTCCATTGAGTCCTTTTGTGATACCTTCCAAATTCAGAAAAACATTTTACAGTTCACCGCAACTCACATCACTGTAAACAGTTTCATTAGCATTATAAGTGGCTTCAAAAAACATTTTTAAAACCCAAGACAGACAAATAATGATACAGTTTAACCAATTATTTCTCATTCAAGCAGCTTCATCCATTAACTTTTTGTGAGACAGAGACACAGCAAAGACCCAAGTGTATCAGGACCTCTGTGCTATACTTCTCAGTGTTAAACATCATGGCACAGAGTGTGCCAACATTGTTTCAAATGATCCAGTCTTATTAGTACCATATAGGCAAAAAGTTTCATAGTCAACAACTGCCAGATAGTCTTCATGCTCCTATCCTGATGCTATATGAACCACTGCAAAGCAGCATGATTGGTGATGTATTAGTGATGTATTAGAATAGCAACCCCAGAAGGAAACAGTGAAGGGTATCCAAGGCCCATTCAATGGCCAGAACTCCATGTCAATAACTATCTTCTTTCTCTGCCAGATAATGTGATCAAAGATACAATATCAAATGATCCTCATCCCTGACCTCTTCTGACAGCAATTCTCACAAATTTACATCAGATGCATCTGTCTGTGCACTAAGCTCCTATTAGCAATGGATGTGGCTCAGAATGGGTATGTATACTAGACCAGTTTCAAAACTGAAAATGTCTTGTCCACCTCTTCTGTTCTTTTCATAGGATTAGAACACTGGGTCCTTGCCAGGTCTGTGAGAGTGGCAACCAGATGGTAAAATGTAAAATAACTCACTGGCAGTACCTGGAAATACCCAGTAAGACATGTATCATAATCACCAACTGAGGCCAATCTTGGATGGCCTTCACTTTTTCTACTTATGGTTTTACCAGTCACCTATTCACAACATACCCTAGATCATAGGCCTCTTCCAGGTCAGTGACACATATGGCATGACTGGCCAGAAGCCTACATTCCTTAAGGGAATATTTGAACAAAAAAGATGGCAAATTATGATTACTGATCCAAAGGAATTTGTTTATTGGATTTGCATTGAATTTATAGGGACCCTATACATCCTGAATAAGATAAGTGGGTATTGTAAAAGTTCATATGACAAGGAGAAGGCCATATTCTCTTTTGCCCTTTCAGTAAGGGCATTAAGATTTTTGTGAGATACAAGGATACAAAGTACCTGGCGTGCCCTAGCCTCTGAGTCAGTTCATTATCCTATAGCACAGCCTAGCCAATTAAAATAGGAAATGGGGTCTACCTGCATAAAATCATTACTGAACTGGATGCTGCCATTTAGCTTGAGCACCTGCATAATAAAAATACTCCATCTCTTACGAGATTATTCAATGATCACCACAGCAATGCATGCATCTTTTTTTGCCTACTGGGCAACATCAAGATGTTTTGCTTCTAGGATTCCATAAGGCAGGAACTGTTTTATGTCTAGCTCTGTATGACTTACCATTTTTTATCCAGGTATAGCTAGAAACACATCTTTATTTTTAATAAAATCTGTCACTCCTTTCTTGCATACCACTCAATCTGCACATATTGAAAATAGGTATAAAAGCCCTTGAAAAGTACGCACAGCCATTCAAAAATCTGAACATCTACTTAACATGACAGTTGAATACCAAATAGCACACATCTCTTTCTGTTTGCAGTAGGAATGTGACATACTACTCAGAAACACATGTTTAAACAACAGGTAGTGACAAAATGTTGGAAAAATATAAACACATTATCAAATAGGCAGTGTAAAACCTGCAAACTTTAATGAACTGTATTGCAAAAGTTTACTACACAATATGAAAAAAAGGATGATGTAAAGGTGTCACTAGTACGTTGGTCATGTAGTATGTTTTTCTGTGTACTAGATAGCTTAATAATCATGTATGATTGATGAGGGATGATTCAGAATATCGTGTGATGGATTAAATCAACCATGAAAATAGGTATATTCCTCCAAAAAGGAGACAGTTGAAAGGTTTGGTTTCCTGATAAACAGACAGTGACTGCACTACAATTACTTCTAATTCAGAGAAGGAATAACTTATCCCAGGTTTCAAGAAACCACCATATGTTTTCTAGAAGATTAAGGTGATAAACTATTCACACAATACAATTATTTTTGTTTTCATTTACTGGAGTGGAACACCTTGCAGCAAACTAAACCTGCTGTTACCAGCACTTTTCAGGTCCTGTGAGGTGGTCAAGAATTATTTTGTGGTTAGTATGAGAATCATCCTCTGACTTGAGACAAAAACCCTGAATCATTCATCACTATTCGAGTGTTGGTTTCAGTTTTCTTTGCCTTAATCATATGCTTCTTTATTAAGGTTGGTACAGTTTAAATTCTCTTTGGTATTTGAACTATATTTTGTACTGCATTACAGTGAAGACTCTTGTTTTCTTTCCAAGTTTCCTTTCCTATGTAGAAGAGTCTCTTGTGATGCCACACATAAAGCTGTTCAAGTGGGGAAACCTCCTCTGTTGTACCTCCCTCACAGCAAATAGAACACACAGAAAGAGCTAATACCAGGTTTCCCTCAGTAGATATTAGGTAGGATCATTTTTTAATGCTTTTAGTGTTTAAATGAGGTGCTCAACTAATCCATCTGTCTGCAGATAGCAGATGGATGTCTTTCCACCTTGAGCTCTAGTATCGGTTATAGGGCTTACACTACATGGGACATAAAAGGGGTGCACTGATCTTTCAGCATGTCTTCAGGTATCTCAACCCAGCTAAGCAATAAAAGTATCTTTCTGGTAATGGCCATATATTTTTTTGCCTGCAATGGGATGGCTTCCTAATCTAAGACTCTTATTATGTATTATTTATCCCCCATTCAACTTAGGATATGCTCCTGTTAGATCAATAGCTATCCTCTGAAATAAGGATTCTGTTGTAGAGATAGGTAATAATGGGGATCTCCTTATTTTTTTGAGGTGTGTTGATACTGCTGTCATAAAGAAGGCCAGCTTTCTGCTGAGACATGGATACCTCACCAAAATAATCTATCTAGTACCTTTTCATTTGTGTTCTCTTCTTTCAGAGGACCAACCAACACATGATTATGTGCTGGTTTTAATTGTATTGGGGTATACAGAGTTTTTTGTTTTTTGCAAGTTTTGATACTAGGTTCCTGTATGACTGGAGTACCAGAAGCTGTTTCACAATCTCTTCTGTTTTTTTCAGTTTTTCTGTGAAGCAAATTGTTAACTACTTTAAAAGACAGAAAATTGAGAGCACAGTTTCTAGATAGTCCATTGGATGAGTACACACACCCCTTCCCAAGCATATGGCTCACTCAATGTGTTGCCCCAGTGTTAAGCTTCTTAAGCTGGGGGCTAGTCAGTGTAAGCTGCCTCTGTTCCATCTCTTAACTGTGGCTCAGTTCAGACCTTTTCCAGAGGAAAATTATATTTACTACCAATAGTTGTTTCCTATCTCTTTCTTAGAGTTCTCACTGTAGGTGGGACAAGGGCACACCTCCTTCACCACATGATTCCTTGTTTTTTGTGTGGTCAAGTAATTCTGGGAGCGCCAGGTGCTGTGTGCCCTTAAATAAGAATCTCTCTCTATTATTACTCCAAGTACCATTCAAACTACTACCCTACATAATTCTGTCCATAATAGGTTGAGAGGTGTATAGTAGGCTAATGACCACTGCGACCTTTATAAGCAAAGTCAAGCATCCCAAATGTATCCCACAAGTTTAGGTGCCTTATGGGTTATTTTAAAGGTTATATGTAAGCTGTGTCAAGATTTTCAAGCTGCCTCTGTCCATTAGAGACATATGTGCTAGACATGGGCTGCAATAAACATAAGCTTGGCAGTTGGATAGTCTTTCCAAACTTCTTACACATGCACATTTTACTCATAGTGTGTCTAACTAAGCAGTCTTTGCTTTAATTTTTTGTTTTTGCCCATAAAAATACTTTGCAACCATAACATTAGCTTGTGTAGTTAGAAAGGTAGTGTTAAATTTCTCATATAAAAGATGCTATAACGTTTTTTATATGCTGAAAAAATGCTTGTGCATACCTGGGATTGATATAATAATTCTATAGTGTTGGCTCCCAAATAGACTTGTTCATTACAGGTGGTAAAATGTCTTATCTTAGGTTTGCAGGTTTCTTAGTTTCAAGAAAACATTCATGTGCCACTGGCTTACACATTGTTTGGGTCCATACTATTTTCATAACATAAACTGAATTACATAGGTTTGATAAATTTGAGAAACTGTTAAGTACATATAGGTGATTACAACTTAACAATGCCTTTTGAAGTGCAAGTATTGCAGTGAAGTGGGTTCCAAAAGGTTTAAGGGTATATAAATACTCTAATGGGCTACAACAAGGTTCCATTTTGTATGCTGAACTTTTGGAGCTGTTCAACTGGACTGTGTTGGAATTGATAATTATAACAAGGGACAATGAGAGAGAAATGAAGAAATTAGTAGAGCATATTTTCATCATAAAAGAGGAAATTATCAATAATTTATTATTTGAATCAATGGAGGATTCTATTTTTAAGGTGTTTGACATTACTGACAAAGAAAGCGGCAATATTAAATGGAGAAAGGACAAAACATTAGAGAGAGATTTTGATGACTTTTCCAATAAATCAGCTTATCTAGGTCCTTATAAGGCCAAAGGTAAACTACAAAAGGTTAATTGCAAGGTTAACAATAACTATGTTACCAATAAGGATTTCACTGCTGCCACTAGTGGAAGGCATAATGTATTTTTAGAACACGTAGATCTCTCACGACGTTTTTCGAGGTTACAGAACAAGAGAAACAACAAGAAACAGGATGAAAGAGGGCATCAACATTGAAACAATGACAATTTGTTAAAAGGATCCTTTTCCAGCAAAGGCCAAAATGGCAGGGTTCAGAAGTGGAATTAAATTAAAGTTACGTGCTCATCATAATTATGCATCTGTGTTGTCCATTTTCATTCTTCCTCAATAATTGGGGTCTCGAATCTGACTTGACTACATACACTAGACTTTCAGATCCAACTCATGAACTCCTCCCTCTACCTATAATGCCCCAGTCAACTAGCGATACCTCAGATCGAGTTTGCTACCTTAAGGATACTAAGATAGTACCAAAAGAAAAGAACAGCAAAGCTGGGGCTCAAACCAGGAATAAAAGGTTCCACAATATCCACAAGTTCACTCCAAAAGATGAAAAGGAAGGTGGAAGGAGGGTGGGGAGGTGAGGAAGAATGAAAATGGACAACACAGATGCATACATATGGTGAGCACATAGCTTTAATATCTGCACAGAATTTCTGGACAGGCTGAACTAATTCTATGGCAGATTTGAGGAGAAGAACAACCTAGAGGCTACAAAACTACCTACTGGTCAGAATGAGACATTGCTCAAACTTAACCCTGGAGAAATGAGAAGCCAACTTAAGAAAGTGAACCCCAGGAAGGCTGCAGGCCCTGTTAACATTCTGGGCAAAGTATTAAGAGAATGCACAAACCAACTATGTCTAATCCTTACAGATATTTTCAATACCTCCCTGGCTCTTGAAAGAGTGACAGCATGCTTCAAGGTAAATAATATAATCCCGCTTCCCAAAAAAGCCAATCCTACTTGCTTAAATAACTACAGGCCAGTGGCACTAACCTCAAATGTCAAGAAATGCTTTGAAAGGATAGAAAAAAAGCATCTGTCAGAAACTCTTTCACCGACCTTCGACCCCCTACAGTTTGCCTATTAGCCAAACAGATCCACTGTGGATGTAATTTCGGTGGCCCTGCACCTCTCTCTGGAACATCTTGAAGAAAGGAACAACTATGTCAGTCTGTTATTCATTGATTTAGCTCGGCATTCAACACAGTGGTTCCAATACAACTCACAGACAAATTAATTAACCTTGGGAACAAGAGCCTCTGCAACTGGATCATTGCTTTTTGATTGGAAGACCACAGAAGACATGTGCTGGTAACAACACATCAGGTATCATTACACTCAACACTGGTCGGGTGCACCTCTAGGATGGGTACTTAGTCATCTACTGTTCAACATCCTTATCCATGACTGCTCTGCAAAATTTCCCAATAGCTATATCATCAAATCTGCAGATGATATTACTGCAGTGGGTCTCATAAGAGATAATGATGAGAGGGAATACAAGAACGAGGTTAGCTCTCTGATCAAATGGTGTGAAACAAACAACTTGGATCTGAATGTCAACAAAACTAAAGAAATTATCATTGACTTCAGAAAAAGGCCAGCTATTCACTCACCACTTGAGATCAATGGTGAGGTGGTAGAGAGAGTTCAGTCTACAAAGTTCCTGGGGTACACATCTCAGAAGACCTCTCTTGGTTTGTGAACACAGGCCAGATAATTAAAAAAAGATCACCAACACCTGCATTTCCTCAGAAGGCTCAAAACAGAAAAGCTTCCTCTGAATGCTCTATCCACTTTCTATAAAGGAGCTACTGAAAGTATTCTCACCTGCAACTTTACTGCATGGTACAGAAACAGTACTATAGCAGAGAGAAAGAAGATTCAAAGAGTGGTGAGGATTGTGGAGAAAATAATGGGCACAAATCTTCCAACTATGCAAGAACCTTTTACAACTTTTTGGGTGGCCCTCATAGAAGGATATTCTAGAGAACTGCAGAACCAAAAGCAGCCCTGCTTCTGGAGGTCAAATCTAGCTTGTAATAAACAATAAAAGTATGAGCATTAGACCAGGTAGCTGCTGAACAAATGTCATCAATGGAAGTTCTAGACCAAAAAGCAGAAGAGGTTGCCATGGATCTAGTAGAATGTGCTTTAGGAGAATTTGATAGAGAGAAGCCTTGCTGAGTATAAACAAAATAAATGCAATCAGTAATCCATTTGGTTAGGGTAACATTAGAAACTGATGATCCCAATCTGTTCGGGGAGAAAGAAACAAAGAGCTGTTCTGCCGTCATGAAATCTTTTGATCTGTGGAGATAAAGAACAAAAGAGACCAGCACCCGGAAGGCAAGAGCAAAAAGTTTTTAATGAAAACCAGAGAACCAGACCGGTTTCAGCAAAGTGCTTTCATCAGTGGTTGAACCTAGTTCAATGTAGTTGTCTATGCATATCTAAAAGATGTAGCATATACTCTCCCTTATTAGAAAAATTAGGGATGAATACAGGCAAATGAATTGTCTGATATTTGATTCAGATGCTACCTTTGTTAAGAAGGATGGATTTGTTCATAAAGTGACTCTGTCTTTGTTAAAAATAATATCAGGGGATTTGGAATATAGAGCTTGGAGTTAAGAAATTTGTCTTGCTGATGTGATAGCCACTAGGAATGCTGTTTCCAAGACAAAAAATTTAAATCAGACTTGGCTAATGGTTCAAAGGGTTGTTGGGTCAACCCTTGGAGTACAACTGCTAAATCCCAAGGAGGAGAAGGGTCTTTCACTGGAGGTATAAGTAAGGACGTGCCTTTTACAAAGGCCTTGCACAATTTGGTAGAAGCTAAAGAAGAAGCATTTTCTCCTGAATGAGAATTAGATATAGCTGCTAACTGTACTTTGATAGTTGAACAGCTTGCACCTTTTTGAAAAACAGAATATACAAATTCTAGAACCACATATATAGGAGCATCGAAAGGGTCAATTTACTTTTGAAGAGCCCAAATTGAAAATCTTTTACATTTATTCCTGTAGCTCTTCACTGCAGAAGCTTTATAGAAAGATAGGAGTATTCACCGGAGTAGGAAGGAAAGCCTGGGTTGTCCAGCTATCAATGGAATTGGAGAAACTTTGTGGTCAGTTTGAGGCCTGGAACATTGGGATGCTTCATCCTGGAGGGATGAGAGAGAAGGTCTGACCTCGGGTCCAGTATCCATGGAGGATTTTGAAGATGAGACCAAAGGAAGGGGAACCATACTTGGCAAGACCAAAAGGGGGCAATGAGGATGACTGAACTCTTCAATTGAAGCATTTTCTGTAAGAATTTTGGAATCGGAGGTAATGTGGGATAAGGATAAAGGAGACTGGAGAGCCAGATGTGGACTACAGCATCTCCCAGTGACTCTCCAAGGAGGGATTATGGCAAACAACCTGGTGCAATTGTTGTCGGGGGATGCAAAGACATAGCAGCAAGGTTGACCCCAGTGATGGAAAATCCTCTCTGCCATTGACTGAATGACAGACCACTCATGAGGCTTCAGAACAGATTTGCTGAGTTTGTCCACTAGTATGTTGGATTCCCCCACTATGTATGTTGCTGTAAGCAAGTGGTTAGAGAAGACCGCCCACTGTCACACTCTCATTGCCTTTCGACAAAGGGGATAAGATCAGGTTCTCCCCCTGTAGCTCAAAGTGTGTCATATACTTTAAGAAGCATTCCAGTCAGTGGACACGTGCATATAAGTATTGAGCACATGCAAGCAAGAGTGAAAATTGAAAGCATGCAAATGTGTAGTTGTCAGTTAGATAGTTCCTTTATGTTTAATGTTCATGTCATCCATCCTGATGTGTCTGTATGCAATAAACTACTGAAATGAAACCCCGAGCTTCTTCATCTTATTAGTATGTACAGGATGAGTGACATGGTGTCAGAATGGGATCCAGAGTTACAGCCATGAGGCAACCGGTTATAAATGGAGAAATATACAGGAGTGGATCATCCCTACTGCTCAAATGATTTGCAAACAGGTCTGAAACAAATTCCACGTACCAAAACTCACTTAAATTATTTATTTTGCTATGAAAATAAAATGAAGCATTCAGAATGCTCAAAATGATTTTTTAATTAAACAACATATCTGAAACTGCAACATATTAATAAAAATATTCAAAATAATTCCGAAAACATTTGAAACAATATTCGAATCACATAAAATGTATAAAAAAGGGAAAAAATGCATTTTTTCACAATGTACTACTTTTTCACATCAACTGAAGCTATTCAATGTATCTGAAGTGTGCAAAATGTTGGCAAGTGTGTGCAGTATTACAGTGCAGTTATTTTGCAAAGTACAACCATTTCAAAAGAATATTTTGCAAAGTACAGTCTTTTGAAGAGTTTATTGTGAATTTGAATATTATTACAATTACATGGTGTATGTGCATCTTTGTATATAATTACAAGGGTCAAGATTGCATTATATTACTATAATCTGTGGGCATTGCAGAAGGATTTTGCAGACCTACACCACTTGTGTTTGATAACAATACTGCAGAACATTAGAGACTGTTTGAGCAGGAATACGATATTTTCATAGAGATGGCTTTTTCTGACAAAGATGCATGCAAAAATGCATTTATTCCGTTTAATTAGCTGGTTCAGAAGCCATAGAAAGACAGTGTTAATTTGTGTATGCACCTGCTGTGTTTGCAGGGAAGGGGAAGAACCGAGGCTGCCATATTGTGGTACAGGCTGAAACCTGGGAATCTTATGCCCACAGGAAGTGCACATTTTAAAGCCTGTTGTTTTTTTGGGCCATTCTGAAGAAAATATCAGGCCTTGAAAAGAGGGAAAAAGCTGAAGAAAAAGTAACGATTTTTTTGTACAATAAACTATCTGTTAAACTGCCATTATGCCTTCACTCATCATTTAACATCACAAAAACTGCAAGACTAACTAAAACAGCTCTCAAAGAAGGATCTGCATCCGTACAAGATGGTGGTAAATGGGATCTGAGGTATCACTTGTTGACTGGAGCATTATGGGTAAAAGGAGGAGTTCATGAGTTGGATCTGAAAGTCTAGTGTATGTTGCTGAGTCAGATCCATGGTCGGATTGGAGATCCCAGATGTTGAGGAATGAATGAAAAGGATAACATCAGATCAACAGATTAACTCCATGCAAACCAAGGTACTGTTTATGACTTTAATTTTTTATTTTATTTATTTATTTATTTTACATTTGTTAACCGGGTTAGTCTGGCTGAGCTTTTGGCTCATTTTCAGCAGAGACCTGGGGAGAAATGCTCCTCAGGACTAGAAAACAATTTATTAAATTTTAGTAACATAGTATTAACAATCAGCTATAGAGTCTTCCGGGCAGAGACATGGAGAGAAAAAAAGCTCCTCAGGCAGTTCAATTATACAGAGTATTAACAATTGGCAGACAAGTATGTGAGTTGTTACAAACAAGGTTTTAAACAATTAGCAGAAGAAAAATGTGACTAGTTACAATATTATTTAAGCTGCTCAGAGCAAAATTAGTTAATAGTTAGGCAGATGCTTATTTAAAGTGGGTAGAATCTAGTTGTATAGGAGTTTGGAAACAAGAAAGGAAAGTAAGAATGGCTAGTAGGAGATGTAGGGGAGGTAGAGTATAGGAGACAGACTAGACAAGTAGGTTGTTTTGAGACTGTAAAAATTAAGAGTGGTTGGAGATAGAGGAAGGGAAGAGGTAGACGAGGCAGGGGAATAGTGTTAGAGATACATTAAGAGTGAGGTGGTGAAATAGATGAAAGGATGGTGGTTTCAGGGTGGTTGGCTACAGTGGCAAGACCACTTTGTTTTTAGGTATTTCCTTGTGGCTAATTTGAAACTTTTGCTATGCTGGAGGGATTTTATTTCCAAGGGGAGTTGGTTCCAGGATGTAGCTGGGTTATAGTTATAGAGAGGGGGTTTAAACTATTCAATTAAGGGGTTTAAACTATTTAATTATAGTTTTAACTTATAATGATCTTTGTAGCAAATTGCATTAAAATTGTAGGAACACAAGGTTAACTTAGTGCTTCATTTTACAGATTCTGAAACAACTGACATTTTGGATAGAAAATGAAGTAGGTCTAGTATGCTTAATCCTCTTTTGGTTCAGTTTTGGCCACATCTGAAAAAAACTTGTGAAAGGGACCTAAGGGCACTAGCTTCTAAAGTCGAAAATATTATTTTTTTAACTTAATATATGATGAAAGAAAATTTACAATAACTGTTCTATAAGGAATATAAAGCCAGATTGGGTGGGGGGCTGTGATCATGAACAGTTTCTTTTACTCACGAAAAATGTTCGATTGTTTAAACAACAGTGAATTTTTTGTGGAAGTTACCATACATAGATTTAGAGTTAAAAGACTTACTTTTTAATGGGGGGGGGGGGTGACAAAACATTGTTTAAATATCTGAAAGTATCTAAACCAGTTATCTTTAGTATATTTGATATTCCAAAGGTTTACAAGCCTATTTTAGACTCCTCATTACGGCGCATTGTTCAGGCTAGTGGATCTAAAATGGAACTGGTTGCGAAATATGTGGATGGTTGTTTAAAATATTTTTTTCATAACAAAACATATGTGTTGAAAGACACATGGCATTTTTTGAAAGAACTACACAATATTGAATATGATAATACCTTAACTTTTTTAATAGTCGATGTTAAAGATCTTTTCTTAGTAATTCCACATGACATAGGTCTTAAATGGTTCAATGAAGCTTTATTACAGGGTACTAATTTCAAACAGGAGTCTATAAACATGTTGATGGAAAATATGGAAGTTGTTTTGTCAAACAAGTTTGTATTTTTTAACATAATTCTTTTAAACAAATTACAGAAGTAGAAATGGGAGCTTCTGCTGGTCCTATATATGCTAATATTGTACTCAATGAGAGAAAATGTATGTTTTTTCTTCCACATTTTCTAACTATTTTAAACTATAACTATATTTTCTTGCCAACATATTTATTTTATGGTCAGGGGACAATTCTACACTGATTGATTTTTTTTTGCAACATATACACAAATCATTTAAGGGAGAATTTAATGCAGATCAAATCTACTTTTTGGAAGATTTACAAAAATGGGGACACTAAAAGATTTTCATCTACTATTCATAGAAAGGAAATATATTTTAATTCTGTGTTATATTATAACAGTTATCATATAACGTGGTAGAAAAGGAATGTCATGATGGGACACGTGATTAGACTGTTACTGTTAATATCAGATGATAACATGTTTTTAGAGGAACTGAAAATTGTTGGTAAGATGTTTAGTGACAGAATGTACTCCTCTGAGTTGGTAGGACCTTTTTATTACCAACTGATTTTGAATATAGGTCTTATGAATAATATCAGAAGTAATAATGACAAAAAGGGGAAAAACTATTGCAGAGCTCTGCTGTGTGAGTACAATGGTGCCACCAGGGAGGCTAGAAACATTTTTGAAAATAATTGGAGAGATGCTATTGATCCTCAGGCCTTCAGTCTTTTTTGGGGGAAGGACCACGTTTGGTTCACAAAATGAGTATAATTTAAAAAAAGTTGTCCAAAAAAAGACACCATAAGAGGTGAACAACTGCATAGCTAATAAAGGAATAGTGAAATGTGGTAGCTGCAATTGTTGTAGATTTACTTTTGATGGAATAAATTGTACAATTTCTAACTATCCTAAGGTAACAGTGCCAAATGGCAAGTTCAGCTGTAATACACATGGGGTATTAAATCTCACCCAGTGATTGACCTGTCTAGCATTTTATGTCTGCAAAACTGAAAATGTCCTCAAAAAAGAATATTGTTGGATATGCTACACCTAAAGAAATACCAATCCCTCCGAGTTACACTCTCTAGGGACCAAAACCTTGTCACCACAATAAACAGGACATGCTAGAGGGATAGATTCCTGTCCCAGAGACTTCCCATACTCCTGAATAAGCTACCCATATATGTCAAGCAAAGTTCCTCATTAGCACTCTTCAAGAAAAATCTTGATGAGTGGATGGGAAATAGGAAATACACCCCGGGGCTCACTTCAGTGGCTCTGCTCGACAGGGGCACAGGAAAATAACTTAATTGGGGGTGGCGTAAGCCAGGGAACCCTTGTTGGCTATGCTTACTTAGGCCCTTGGGCTGATAGCCTAGTACCTACCTATGAACCTCTGAACCTATATGCAGTCTCTAGGGGAAACAATTTCAGTGCCTAGACAAAACATTCCTTTGAATGTCAGAATGTTAAAACATTTATATTTTTGTGTTAGAGGAATTTCCCTGTTTTGATAGGAGAGGGAACTGGGAAGTATAATTGGAACTATGAGAACTACATTGGCAATTACTATTAAATTGAACAAATAAGCCAGGAATTAATGATAAAGTCTCTGTTAACAGGTCATATTTTTTTTTAATTTTATTTTTACATATTATTTTCTGGAATGTATTTCTCTACTGCATAAATAATGAGAAATTGTATCTGACTAAAATGATGTCCCAGTTATGAAAAAACAATAACCTACCAATTGTTACACATTCAGCACCATATATGATGAAGTGCAGTATAAAATTGTAGCAATAAGCCACTGGTGACATCTACAACATCCAAAGAAAAAAGTAGGAGAAGGAGGAACGTGCTATTGTGGAAACAGGTCCTGTCACAGGATAAATACCCTTACTATTTATAGAAGGCTACTGTTACAATAATAAAGGGACTAACATGGTCAAGCTATATTAGTGCTGCCTTCAGAAGGCTATAACAGGTTAATGGAAAGCAATTATATTTAGCACACCATAGGAAGAAAACTGAGAAGGACTGAACTCTCCAACTAAAAAGGAAGGTTACTTTTGTCAGCCAAAGCCTATCAACAAGTCGCAGTGTCAGCTTTAAATTCTCTGAGAATTCAGTAGCATTGGCAGCTGCAGACCTCACTGATTATGTTCAAGTCTGATAATGCAGCATATGGATATGGATTGTACAACAACAATGGTAACTAAGCAGTGTCAGTTTGGCTTGAAAGTGCTTCTAGAACATCAGAGGCATCTTAAAATAGAAGGATGGACATCCTACATATCCAGGAGACAAGATGGAATGACACTGTAGCTAAGCCACTTGGCTTGGGATTCAGATTCTAATACTCAGGAGGAGGAGGAGGACAGGCTTGAAATGTGAGAATTGTGGTGATGGACAGGCTTCAGAAGACAGTGGGGGATGTCATCAAAATTAGTGACAGAATCATGGCAATCAGACTCCAGTGTAATAGTAGGGCAGTATTCATAATCCCAGACTATGCCCCACAGCAGGATTGTGATAGTGAGGAAAAGATTGCATTCAGACAGCAGTTGCAGGACCTACTAGATAAAATAGGACAACATGAACTGGTGTTGATAATGGTTGACCTCAATACAAATATCGTGATAGAACAGAATATGACTACCTGGATCCACATGGATGGGGCAACAGGAATAAAGAAGGAGAGGACATTCTAGACTTCTATCTGGCAGATGGCTTAATGATGACCAACACATGGTTCAGCATGAGAGACAGTCACAAGATCAAATAAGAGTAGCAAACGTGAAACTCGGGTAGACTTCCTCACTTTAAGGAAAAGACAGTGGGATAGAATCAGTGATTGCAAAGTCATCTTCAGTGAAACAGTTGGTCCACAGCATCAACCACTGGTTGCAACAATCAGCTGCAAGAAGTGGTCATAGCAATTCTGCAATCAAGAGAGACCAGATTGAAGACATGGACATTGACTGGAGAGAAGGCACAACAGTTCAAGTAATTACTCATGGCTCTAGCACCTCAAGAAGAAGAGGAAGAGGAAAGAAGTGGAGTTGAAGAAGAATGGCAGCACCTCAAAACAGCATGTACGAAGACTACAGAACAGATATGTGCCTGATCCAGGTATGGAAATAAGGTACATAAATAAAGGTGGTGGAATGCAGAAGCCCAGAAAATCATCAAAAGAAAGAAGGAATGCAGGAAAAAGTGGAAGAAAGAAAAAATGGACCAGGCTAGGAAGGAATACTGGTCTGCTAACAAACAGGCTAACAGAGGAGTTGCAATAGCAAAGAACAAGGCATCAGATGCTCTCTACCAGCTTCTGGAAAATGACTCAGTAGATGGCACAAAGAAACTATATAAGGTTGCAAGGCAGAGACAGAAAGATGAAGAAGATAGTCAGACACCCTTATATGGGATGCCAGCAACAACCTGCTCTCCAGTCCACAGGGAAAAGGCAGATGGAAGCAATGCTTTCAGCAGCTTCTGTATGAAGAAAACCTCACAGAAGATCTACTGTCAAAGACACAGCCTTCAATGAAGGAAGAGGAGGAGCCCACCATAGAAGAAGTAAAAACAGTACTAAAGAAAATGAAGTCAGAGACAGCAGCAGGCTCAGATGAAGTCACATAGGATAATAATGTTGGGTGAGACAGGGAGAAATGGCTCCTGGGGGTACTTGTAGCAGCATGGCTAGAAAGGTATATTCCAGATGACTGGAGAATAAACACACTAATGCCAGTGATGAAACTGAATGCAGGATTAAATCCAAAGAAAATGAGAAATGAGACAGAAGAGGAAATAAAAGAACAGTTTAACAGCTTCAAGTATCAGGTAGGGGTAGTTGAGGACAAGAGAATTCTGAATGAGGAGGCCTAAGCAAAAATCAGAGGGGCTGCAGCCAAATGGCACAAATTTTCATTGTTAGTGTATGACTGAAGAATGCCAAAGAATCAGAAAACTAAGGTGTACAAAATAGTTGTGTGACCAGTACTACAGTATGGTACAGAAACCTGGGCAATAAAGGCAGAGCAGTTGAGGATGCTAGAGGTGATAAAGTGCTTGAGACAGGTGGTAGGATGCACACTGTATTAAGAAATGGGGAAATAAGCACATAAGCCAAAGTAACTCCAATTGCAGAAAAAGTCAAAGATAACAGAATACAGTGATTAGGGCACATGTGCAGAAAAGCCAACTCCACCTCTGTCCTCCTCTTCTTGGGGTGCTAGAGCCCTGAGTAATTCCCTGAACTGTAGCACCTTCTCTCCAGTCATCTTCTAGGTCTTCAGGCTGGTCTATATTGGTCTTAGAGCCTTCTCTGATCATTGCTTGCAGCTGATTGTGGCAACCGGTGATTTATGCTCTGGGCCAACTGTTTCACTGGGGATGACTTTGCAATCACTGATTCTACCCCAGGGCCCTTTCCTTACTAGAAGGAAGTCTACCTGAGTTGCATGTTGGCCACTCTTATATGTGATCTTGTGGCTCTCTCTCTCTTTCAAATTCTGAGCCATGTGCTGGTTACTATCAAGCCATTTGCCAGAGAGAAGTTTAGAATGGCATCTCCTTCTTTATTCCTGTTGCCCCACCCATGTGTACTAAGGCAGTCTTCATATCCTATTCTGTCTGTCCCAACATGTGGGTTTATGTTATCCATTATCAACACCAATTTAAGTTGTCCTGTTTTATCTAGCAGGTCCTGCAAATATTTTCTGAATGCACTCTTTTCCTCACTATCACAACCCTGCTGTTGTTGTGAGATTATGTTGTGTGCTGGCTGAGATTATGAATATTGCCCTATCATTTCACTGGAGTCTGATTGCCATGAGTATATCACTAATTCTGATTATATCCCTCACTGCCTTCTGAAGCCTCTCTCTCTCCACAATTCCCACACCATTTCTAGCCTATCTTTCTCTTGAGTAGTAGACTCTGGATCCCAAGCCAAGTGACTTTGATGCACTGCCCTTCCATTTTATTTGTTGGATACACAGGATGTCCAGCTTCCTCCATATCATCATGTCATCCACTTCCAATCTGTGTCCCATCAGTGAACCCACATTAAGTGTAGCAATTCTCAATTCATTTGGCAGGTTGACTGGTTTTATGTCTAGCTTTCACTCAAGAGTTATCCCAGGTAACCCAGGCTGGGCAACTAGATACCAGCCAGCCAGTAGCTTACTGACCCAAGGGACTGCTGGGCCTTATGGTGGGCATGCACTGGCCAATAGGGGACACATACACCCCACTCACCATTAGCAAGGTTCCATGGCATAGGTAGGAGTAGGCTGGATCCTTAATCCACTTATCACCGGTAACTACCCATGCCCATTTTGGCGACATTAATCAAAATGACCAAATCAACTCTAGCCATATTTTACACCATTGAGTGGCTAGCCATGCCACGGTGTGCAGGTTATGATCTATGTTCTCCCATCTTGAGGATATGGTGCACCACAGTAGATGCCCAAAGTGGTTGGTCTGTACAACTCTTCTCCCTATAGGGCACCATGTAGAGTCTACGCTGCTGCTGTCCATAGCTTCATTCATTGGTGAGTTTGAAATGGAAACACTCACCATGTTTTTTGGAGGTGGGAGGAAACCCTCCCCCCCAGAGACACAGGGAGAACATGCAAACTCCAAACAGGCACGAGCCAGAGGTCAGGCTCGAACCTTGTCCTTTGTACATGGTAGGTGAAAACCTTAACCATTATGCCAAACTGGTCTCAGAATTGCTATGATGTATTTATTTAAGGCAGAAACTGATAAAAGAATATAACTGAAAGAGATGTATAGAAATGAAAAATGAACAAGCATATCAAAAAATACTAACGTAAGTATATAATGGCAGCATTGTGTGGAGGAAAGATAAAAAGAAACTCACGTCTTCATTGTTTCATGAATATCAGAATTAGGTTAAACAGTGGAATTGGTAACAAAAAAAGATAAAATGGGTTACGTGCTATTTTTTATGTAGGAATGAGAAGAAGAGGACAGTTATATGGAATGTTCTTTTGCTATGACTGGTAAGTTCATTACAGCTATCTACGATAAGATGTCTGGCTGGCATTGAACAGTATTGTGTCAGAAAATTTAGTAAGGTAAAAGAGAATACATCTGTTTCTGATATTCAGCAAAAATGGACAGGAGTGATGCAAGTAAACCCATTATTATTTTACAATTATTTTTAAAACTTGTTATGCATGATTCTACTCCAGGATGAGATGGAAGTCCTTTTAGTTATTGTAAATCATTCAATATACATAAATTAAAGGAGTCATAGAAAATCCTGAGTAAATGTATTTTTAAATGGTGCACCATCTACCCTTTATTCATAGTTGTATGTAGTACTAATATTTTTGTCTGGAAGGGAAGGGATAAGAAATGTTTGCACAAATAAAGATCTACTTATTTTACATTGTAACAGCTCAGCATGATTGGAAGAATTGTCCCCAGAATACTGTCTGTTTGGGCTATTTTTGTTCTTTTGCTTTAAAAGCCTGTATCTCCATAATGGCTTAGAATTATTTGTGAAATTTGCAGAGAGTGGTACTGTGATGACCCACCACTGGACCACTAATCAAAGAGCCTCAATCCTCACCACTGGCAACAGTGGGGGACATACACTGGGAGGATATCAGGTACACACACAGTATTTCCAGATGTAGCTCTCTGCATCAAGTGCAATTTCTCTTAAGAACACACAGAGACCACAGTCAGTCTGGGCTGGTTTCTCCCTCTTTCTCCAGCTCCCCAATAAGACTACCCACTGGCACAGTTATGGAATTGAAACCTCAGCTGAGTGGCCAAGCCAAGACCTCCAGCACCCTCTCAGACTAACCAGTGTTTCATGTCTCTGCCCAGGTAGCTGACACACACACACACACACACACACACACACACACACACACACACACACACACACACACACACACACACACACATTCAGACACACACAGACACACACACACACACACACACACACACACACACACACACACACACACACACACACACACACACACACACACATTCTTTGAAGTTTGATTTACACACACACACACACACACACACACACACACACACACACACACATGCACACACACTTGGGAAAGGCTGGCACAGGTTTACTAGCTATGCCCCCTTTTGCCCAGACTATAAGGTAGTTATCACTGCCACCAGCCAACTCCTTATCAGCTACTTTAAGGCCTTTAACAAAGGGTGTGCAATCTTACTGTGTAATATTACTATTAATACAAATGGTAGTTTGACATGAGCAAGGCTATCAGGAGTCTCCCATACAGTGTCACCAAATAAATATGGAAGTACTCTCAAAACTTAAATATCTCTACACAGATCAGTCACAATGAAAGGTTTAAATATTTTAATAATAATTAATAAAAGAACAAGAAAATACTCATTATGTATTCATAGTGACATCAGAGTTCAAAATCACAGGAAATATTTAAAACAACATTGCAGGACAATCTGAAATAAATAAAGAAAAACATTTAAGCTAAACTTTGCTATATTCCTGACTATATCTGAGAGAATTATACTATTCCCTAGTAACTTACTTAATTGGTGCAAGGCAGATGTTGTGGTGAATGGTTCTTGTCAAGTCTGAGACAGAATACAGAATGCCCTGTCTCACTAAGAGACTCTTCAAATTGATATCTCAGATATTACTGCTGGAATAGCATGCAGAATTACATAATTTTTTGTCATCTGACTCTATCCCAGGTGAACCCCCCCTCCCCACTGCTAGAAGCTTGGCAGTATTTAGCATCTACCTGTGAAAATACATATATGCCAGATCTTTGGCTTTTACTCTGAAGACAATACAGAAAGTTTCCTAGTACAGACCTTGTGTCTATAGCTCATTGAAAGCTGCAAGATACCACCTTTTATTGTGTACCATAAAGTAATTTAATTTCAGCTTTTTTTTCTGAAGTTAATATCCTGTATTCCAGTTTCTACTGTTAAAATATATACATTTAAACAGTTACACTAGTGCATGTACATTTCTGTTCTGTTCCAGCAGGGCACACTGTGGTTACACTTCAAGCAAAAGCACCTTATAAAATACCTCTTTAAAACACTTGTCTGTAAAAACCAGTTTGATATACACATGACATACAGTTCAAATACAGTTGTAACACAATCATCTTATATAACTCATGTTGATATTCACAAATGACATATAACTATTTACAAAATTCCAGCTAGCTGGGCTGGCAGTATCTCCTTTCAGCACAGTTACTAGCACCTCATGTCAAAGATAAAGGAGCAGCTGCAGTGTGAACTTTAATGAAAAAAATCTTTCATTTTTTTTTAAGCTTCAGCATATAAAATGAACAAAAAGATTACTTTTATGCTGAAACATATATGGGGTACTCAGAAACTCTTAGCACTTATGTAAAGTGTCACTTTTCTTGAGCCAACATTTATTTTACTTTTAGTTAGTGACACCAAATGTGACTGAAATAGCAAGATATGCATCTCCGATACATTAACATATAAAGACCTATACTTGAGCAGCAGATACAATTAATGATTTTCTAGGTGTAGAACAGCAATATTTTATTTCTGCCTTTTTTGTATGTTTTTGATACTTTTACACAACATTGAAAGTTTAATGGTTGGTCTAACCATATACCCAGATACCTTAAACACATACTGATTACAATAAAAAGGTAGCTTTCCCTCCACAACCTCTTTTCAGTTCTACAATTAACTGCCAACTTCCTGAAAGTCAACACTTCAAAAGAATAAAGAAAAACAATGCCTGAAAACCAAGAGGGCGAACAATTCCTTTTTTCTTATTTTTTGCAAGGAGGAC
The DNA here is from genome assembly GCF_019279795.1 of Protopterus annectens. NCBI lineage: Eukaryota > Metazoa > Chordata > Ceratodontiformes > Protopteridae > Protopterus > Protopterus annectens. Next base: position 1,696,342,232 of record NC_056735.1, read on the forward strand.
TCATATATACCAACTCCACAGTCATAACAACTTGAAGAAGAGAGAAACCTCCCAAAAAAGTGAATCATTGTCAGTATACAATTAGGAATCGCTACTGCAATTATTTCCTATGGAAAAAAGCATTTGACCTTATGCAGTTCATCTTTTTTTTTTATTTTTATTTATTTTTTTTTTACAGGCTACTGACACTTATGTGTTTCCCATTTGTGGAAATGGTTTGGGTACTGCCTTTTCAGGTTACGAACTTATGCTGTCATCTAGTGCCCTAGCAAGGTGATGGCATGCATCCACTTTATAAATCGAGCTCTCATATTCCTCCAGCAGGTGCTGCTGTTTATCCCTCGCAGCATGTACATAAAGATCTTCACTAGGTTGCAGCCCTTCAAGTAGTTGATCAAGTCCAGGACTTATAATGGTAGCCAGGGTGCATGGCCACATATTACTAAAACCATATTATGTGTATCAATAGGCAGGAGAGTAGTGTGATGCCCATCAATGCTAGTACTATGCACTTGGTCAATAGCGTGATGCATGATGACACTAATATGGCAGGCTCCATAGGCGTGCATACCCTAAGTGACCCCAGAGCTTATGAACAGACATGACAGGCAGTGGGCTAGTGCAACAGCCAGATGAAATGTTTAACTACCATGTTTAACTCAGGTGTAAACATCATATATATGACATCCCAGAGTGGAAAATACAGTTGTGTAAGCTGACTTACCATAACAGTAGGAGTTCAAAAAGATCACTGCTGCAGTAGCTATAACTATATGGGACACCTGGCCAATCCACAAAGCTTTGGGCTCTTTCCTTGTGCACTATACATACTCCTCTTTGTGCAGGATTATATGCTAGTATAAGAGGGATATGCAGGTGTGCCAGAAATTACAATTTTCATGTCCAAAATGGAGGTGGATGCCTGAAGCACTAAATAAAAAGTCAGTTCAAGCAATAAAGGGAATGTCATGTCAGAAGTAGGTTTGCCACTTTCATTGCGGCTAAAACCAGACTTAGGTCACATTCCTCACACCTCCCATAACCCTGCCTATGTCCCTCCCATTTCCACCCAATTTAGTGATATCATCTCCATGTCACACAAGGGGGAACACCTTCTTTTTTCAGATTGTGATACCTTTTTTTCTGCAAATTTAGTATGCAGTTTGTGAAAAAAAAGTATAGTAAATCTGCTGATTTAACAAACTCCAATAGTCTGTTTCTTTTTTTGAAACAGAATACTGAAGTTTGTACAGTATTTTCCAGACTACCAGACAACCAATTTGATTTCCAGGAAGTCCAAAAAAAAAAAACAGATAGGTGGCGATGCTAGTCAGAAGGGCAAAGGTAAAGCAGGGTACCCCACCCAGGCTGAGGACAGTGCAGGGAGAATGGGAAAGTTGGGAAGGTGCTTATACTACAACAATGATCAATCTGAACATCTATTGTTATGGTAAATTAACTTACTACTGTTGCAGTAGCCATAAATATATGGGCAATTATCACAATTGCCATAGCTCACAAAAAAAGAGTGGATGGAGAATGGCCAGTGTCTAGAAGTCCCTGTAGAATATATTTAGCAAACTCCTGTCTGGCTTTGGAAACTGAGTCTAACTTGTAGTTCTTAGTAAAAGTGTGTACTGAAAACCAAACAGCTGCCTCTAGGACAGACCTAGAGTCCATGCCTCTCCAAGAATGCTCAGAAGCAGCCACTACTGTGGTACTGCAAGCAATGACTTTCGGGGGGGGGGCTTAATATCATGGTGAAAATAACAACACTGTGCGGATTTAGACATTTTCCATTAAAGGAAACCAAAAGTTGGTTAGAGTTCCTAACATTTTTTATACTGTCCAGGTAAATTCTTAACTGTCTGTAAACGTCTAAAGTATGAAGAATTCTTTGTACTCCATTTTGGGATTCAGAAAAAATACAAACACACAAAGGTGAATGGTCTGGTTCTAAGTAAATTCATAAACCACCCTACATATAAAGGAAAAGTCAGTTTTAAGACTCACCCTGTCTTTATGAGAAGTCAAAAAAAAGGTTGTGTATGTATTAGAACCTATAATTCAGATGTCCATCTAACCGAAGTAAGAACAATAAGCAACACAGTCTTCCTTGTAACAGATTTTAAAGAAGATCTTGCTGCAGGTTCACAAGAGGAGAGAGTTGGCTTCTTCAATACAAAATTGAGATCCCAGGGTGGTGCCACTTGTTTTCCAGGTGGTCTAATGTGTAATGTTGCTTTAAAGAATTCTTTGGCTTGCAATAAGGGAAAATGACTGGGGGTCTAAGGGCAGATAGCAGAAATAAGTGAAAGGTGTATCTTGATGGAAGGGTACAGTATGCCTGAGTTGAGCATTTCATACAGGTACTCAAAAATCAGAGGAACCCCCAACTGGGATGGATCCTGTTCTCTTTTATGGCACTGACTAGAAAATCGTTTTCCATTTGGCTAAGTGTGATTCCCTAGGAACAAGTTTTCTAACCTCCTTTAACACCCCCTTACATCCTTATAAAAGAAAGAATCCTAACAATGGGATCAAAAACCTATCATCCATAGACTCAGGTGGAAATTTTGATTGTTGGGGTGAATTAGTGATCCCTTGCCTGCATGAGCAAATCCACTCTGTAAGGATGTTTTTGGTAACTGCCCCTAGCTATGTATATGAGAAGGGAAAATCAGTGTTGTTTAAGCCAAAAGGGAATTACCAGATTAATTTTTGGCAAGTCTCTCTTGATCTTTAGAAGAACTTTGGGCATCAGAGGAAAAGGGGTAAAGTCCTAGAGGAACATTCCTGTCCATGAAAGGAAAATGTGCTGCCTTTTCTAGGTCTTTCTGCTAGGTGTCCTGGAACAGAAATGTTTTAATTGTTTATTGAGATGGGAGGGAAACAGATCTCCTTGGAGAGTTCACCACAGGTGGACAATCTCCTCAAAGACCTCTGAGTGTAGCATTCACTCATGAGAATCTACTCTAGATCTGCTTAAGGTGTCTGTTATTGTGTTCTGCTCTGATGGGGATGTATGTAACCTGAAGAATAAGAATGTTCCATATTGCTAGCTACCAGGCAGTCGTGGCAAGCCTGCAAAGAGGGTAGGATCTTGTCCCTCCTGAGGTGCTATCTATTGTCACTATTAAGGGTCCAGGAGTTTGCAACTAATTTAATACTTTGAGGGCTGTCATTAGAGCCACCATCTCATTGAGATTTATATACTTGTGCCTGAAATGAAGCTCCCATTTGCCTTGGATTTGGATACCTTGAGAGACTGGACCTCATTCAAAGTCTGGACTGTCAATGCTAAATAACAACACAAGAAAACAATTGGCAGGGTGGGGTCAAAATGTAAAGGAGATGAATCTCAGGGACCCTCTTTTCAAAAGAAACATTCAGTGATTACCTATGCCTCTTTACCATCCCCACTTCCTCTCCTCACCTTCCTTCCCAGATTGCAGGAAATCTCTCCTACTGCTTTCATCTCTGGAGACAGCTAATATCAGATGATTGAGTTCTAAAAATAATTCAGAATGGTTACAGACTACAACTGGCATCCCCTCCATCCCAGGCTGGGATCCCCCTTCTTCCAATGAACAAAATCCATCAGATCTGATGTTGCTATTTTCATTCATTCCTCAACATATGGGCATCATATCTGACTTGGCCACTTTCCTTCCACACTCTTGAATCCACCTCTCAGGCTCCCCCTTTACCCACAATGCTCCTTACTACTGTATTACCTCAGATCTCTTTTGCTTTAACAGTTTGGATGTGGATCATGCTCTTTCAAGCTGTGGGTTGTAGTATTCAAGCTTTTGTGAGCAAAAAGTAGACTTATTTTTTTTCTTTCTAATCTAATTTTCTTTGTTTTCTATACCTCTTCCTCTCTTTACTCCTTTTTAGAATTTTTCCCTCTAATTTCTAACCTTTATTGGATATTTCTTTGCTACCATTGCTGGTAACCCTTGCTCTCCTTTTCATACTTGCTTCCCAGGGGTAGTTTCTTAATTACCATTGTAGGCAATTTTCTTTTTCTTTTCCTTTTCTCTAAAAAAAAAAAATTGCAGAGTTCAATTCCAGGGGCTATTAGTGATAGGCACCATAAATTGGTTCTGAAGGACCTTCTTCCTGCTTCAGCTCTTTCTTCATCTTCTTCTGCATTAGGGGCTCAAACCCCCTCCAAAGAGATAAACTCATCTTCGGAGCCCAGGGAGCACAGGAAACGCTCTCCTGCTCGGTCCCTGAAATCTACTCTGATAGCAGAATGACCTGCCAAGCTTCTGAAATGCTCAGATCTATCTTCTTTGGATCTGATGCCAACTGTTTTAAAGTTACCTTGGCCCTGGAGCCATTGGTTCTCTCTGGAGTTGATCTGTCTACAGCTCCAATCACCTTTTTTGCAGAAAACTCCTAGAATATTGTCTCATCCTCCCTCTACTTCATCATCTATCAGGTCCTCCTGAAGTCTGTCCAAAGATGATGTAGATAGGATGATGAGGAAGTTTCTTAGAGCTCAGATTGAGATGAGGGTCCTACCAGCTCCATCTCTCATTGGATCCATGAGCCTTCAACCTGTTTCCTGTCCCATCATTTCTCCTTCTCTGATCTGAACAGTGATTTTTGGAGCCATTGGATCAAAGAGCCCTGAAAGTCAAAGAGTCATATCTGAAGATTGCTTCTTCTTTGACTTTGGCCACATCCCTGACTTGTTCACTGCCAAATCCCCTTGAGCATGATGAGTCTCGAAGCCAAAGCATCAGCACCAGATCCTGGAGGATGCCTTAAACTCCAAGAGTTTTGGAGCCATGGCTTCCCTCGGAGCCTTGTTGCAGGACAGCTCAGGTCCAACTCCTCACTTGGAGTGGAGATCTGGACAGGGTCGGAACTTGACAGAAGTGGGAGTTACAGATACGGCAAGGGTGGCTATGGCTTTTCCTGGTCCCTCTGCCTTTGAGGTGGCGGAGAGAGTGTTCTCTCATCAAAGAACACTTTCATCTCTTACTTCTTGGGATCCTAACCCCCCCTCGGATCCAGCTTCTGGATCAAAACAAAGACACTGGACCCCACCCAGTTTGGGTTTGTGAAGGGCCGATCTTGTCTCCTGAACTTGATTGACTTCTTCGAATCAGTCTCCAGAGCCATGGACAAGGGTAAGGTGGTCCACACAGCCTATCTAGACCTTGCCAAGGCCTTTGACACCATCCCCCACTCTGGAATCATAGATAAACTTACTAAGCTGGGCATTAATCCCTACGTCACCCAATGGGTTGCTAACTGGCTTACTGATAGAACCCACACTGTAAAAGTAGCCGACTCCAAATCCAGCTCCAGACAAGTGACAAGTGGAGTACCTCAGGGTTCAGTCCTGGGACCGCTCTTGTTTGGCATCTACTTCTCTGAAGTACAGGCCAACACTACGGGACTCTGGATAACAAAGTTTGCAGATGACTGCAAACTGAGAGCCATTATTGAATCCCCAAATGATGTGGATACTCTACAAAAGGGCCTTACAGAAACAGATGCTTGGTGCCAGAGCCATGGGCTCAAGCTCAATGCCAAGAAATGTATAGTTATCCCCTTTGGGAAAAACATGTATCCGTGAATTACCATATAGGTGGCAGTACACTAAACACCGAAAGTTTGATAAGAGACTTAGGGACACAGGTGGACAGTGGTCTCACCTTCGATAACCACATCGCCACAACAGTCAGGAAATCCTTCTATGTGGCACACCTCATCACTAAGGGCTTTTCATCCAGAAAAAAGGAGGTCATTGTCCCACTGCACTCATCCCTCATTAGACCCATTATAGAATACAATGCCCCGTTTGGTATGTACCTCTCAAGACATCTGCAACAACTGGAAAGGCCACAGAAATACCTCACTAAAAGAATCACAGGCCTAAAGCAGATGCCCTATGCTGACCGCCTTAAAAAACTCCAGCTATATTCTGTTGCATATCGTCTACTCAGAGGCGATCTTTGCTTAACATACAAGGCCATGTCAAACCCAGAGCTGCTGGATATGCTACACTTAAAGAAATCCCAATCCCTTAGAGCCACACGCTCCAGGGATCTAAATCTTGTCATCACAATAAACAAAACATGCTGGAGGGATAGGTTCCTGACCCAGAGACTCCCCAGACTCTGGAATAGATTGCCCATACATGTCAAGCAGAATGCCTCTTTGGTCCTCTTCAAAAGGAACCTTGACGATTGGATGGGAGAAAGGAAATTCACCCCAGGGATCACGTCATTCACCCTGCTAGACAGGGTTCCAGGGAAGTAAATAGTGTGGGAAGAAATAGCCAGGGAATTGTTATGGCTAGGCTTGTATAGGCCCTAGGGCTGATAGCCTAGTACCAACCTATGAACCTATGAACCTTCTGATCCTCATCTGCCTATTTCACAGGCACAGCCAACCCCATGAGTTTCTAGGCAGTTCCAGTTCAGGAACTTCCCACTTCCTCTGACACTTCTCCAGATCATCCCACTGAAGAGGTTCCCTGGAAGAGGTTGTGTAAGAGGAGACACTTAGATTCCCCCCTGGAATCTCTGGCTGAAGACACTGATTTTGATGAGGGGGAAGGGTCCCCCAGATCACCAACAAAAGCTGTCTCCTTCAAAGACATTCTTGACATCCTTGCTAAAAGGGTGGTTGGTCCTCTGAACCCCCTTCCCAGGAGGAATTGGTGTTCCTAGAAGCTTTCTGGTCCAGCCCATCTATGTCCTGGGCTACCCCCAGCCCATCTATGTCTAGGGCTACCCTCAGGTGGATGACCTCATAGACTCTGTCTCCTGCCAGGCTTAGAAGGAACCAGATACCATAGAACCAGTCCCCCATCATTTGGGCATGATTCCAGCTCCACCCGAAGACAGGCTTTTTTGGAGTAAGGGAATCCCTCCACAAAGAAGGAGCTAGCTGAACAGAGCTCCTCTGTCCATCCTCCTAATAGATAATCTAGGGCATTGAACAGGTTTGGAAAGGGTGTCTATGCTTCAGTGACCTTTGCCTTATGGTCACTTAATTATTTGGTACACTTTACTAAATTACTGAGAGACTTGATTACGGAACTGTCTAAGTCTATCCCTGGGTCCATATCAGCAGAGGAACAGAAGCTTTTTTCTAATGCTTCCATGAGGTTAATCTCTCATGTAGCTGAAGGTCCCTCATGGGCCATGGGTTCAGGCATAGCCATCAGGAAAAATGCTTAGATGTGCTTGTGTGATTTTAGGAAGCCCTTCAAGTATTCTTTCAACAGTGCTCCTTTTGATGAATCTTCCTTGTTTGGGCCCACTGTTAAAGACATTCTTTCTCATAGTGAGCAGAATGGAATGACCTTATCTGCTGCAGGAATCCATTTTTCTACCTGGCAAAGATCCTTTTCTAGGAATCAGCAGAGTGGGAAAAAGATGTGGTTCTGAAAATCCCAAGATCCGTTTTAGGACTCAAGAGGGGAAATTTCTCCCAGGGGCAGAAGGGGGAATGATAATGGAAGACACCACCTTTGTGGCAGAGGGGGTCTGCTAAACCAAGTGTTCTGAGATTCTTTTTCAGATAGCTCCTTTCAGTGCTCCTGATGGGTTACCTGACTGTTTTTCTCTGGAGGCAGTCGGGGGTCACTTGTCTTTGCACCCAGATAACTGGGCAGCAATCACAAAATATTTTTGGGTGCAAAGGATCATATCCAGAGGTTATTTCATCCTCTCTTTACAAATTCCACCAGTCAAACAGAAACATCTCCCCAGTGTTCCACCCAGTCAGTGGGAGTTAGCAGCTCTAGAAATTCAAAAGCTGCTAGACAAGACAGTCATCCAAGATGTCCCACCAGACCAAAGAGGATCAGGAGTTTACTCAAGGTTCTTTTTAGTGCCAAAGAAAACAGAGGCTCAGAGACCAATTTTTCATCTCAGTCATCTGAATCAGTTTGTAAAGAACTCCAAGTTCTGGATGGTCATTGTTCAGTCCATACTGACACTTCTGCAGAAGGATAACTGGATGTGCTCCATAGATTTCTAAGATGTGTACTATCATATCAAAATAAACAGATGCTATTGGAGGTGTATGCAGATTCGGCTGGGTGCTGGTCATTACCAGTTCAGAGTCCTGCCCTGAGGCCTCACCACAGCCCCCATAATGTTCACCAACTGTATGGCAGTGGTAGCAGTTCATCTCACACAACAAGGATTCAGAGTGTTTCCGTATTTGAACAACTGCCTCCTCACCATTCTAACCAGGCATCTACTCAAAGAAGCCACGGATTACTTACTCCATCTATGTCAGTCCATGTGATCACAGTTAATCTCCCCAAGTCCCATCTTCAGCCAGTTCAAGTCTTGGAGTTCATAGGAACTAACCTGGACACAGTCAATCAGTTGACCTTTCTACCACAAAACAGAGCCCATACCTTGAGACTGTATTTCAGTCAGATACTATCACATCCTACCCCTCCAGCAAAACTGGTACTTCAGGCCTTAGGTTCTGTGGCTGCAGCAATTACCCTGCTAACCACTGCTTACCTTCACATGCAAATTCTCTAGTGGACTATGGCAGTACAGTGGTTGAGTCTTTGACAACCTTTGAGTCATCTTATAAAAATTTCCTGGGTTTGCATGAACTCCCACCTTTGGTGGATCCAGTCCAATGAAGTTTGTCAGGGCCATCCCCTTATCCTTCTTCCCCCAAATAACATGTTGACCACTGATGCCTCCCAACTGCGGTGGGGGGACATGTCTTGGAATGGACTGCTCAAGGCATGTGGTCCCCAGAAGAGACTGATTTACATATAAATGTCTTAGAGATGAGAATGGTCCTTTTAGCATTGGAGGCTTTTCAGAATTCTCTTCCTGTAGGGCCAGTTGCTATCCAGAGGCACAATATGTCAGTGGTATGGCACATCTACAGACAGGGGGGAACCAGGTCTTACCTCCTTTGCCATGAAGCTGTGAGAGTTTGGCAGTGGGGGGTCTCCTTCAACTGCTTTCTGGTTTTCTGGTAGCAATGCACATACTGGGAAATTCAGTGTTCTAGCCGACAAGCTCAACAGAGCTATTCTGATGCTTCATGAGTGACCTCTCAATCATACAGAGGCAGAAAGGATTTTTCACAGATGGAGTCAACCTTGTTGCGATCTCTTCATCTCACCCCTCAACAACAAGTACAGCAGGTTTTTCACCCTAATTCCACCTCAGGAGGAGTCACAGAAACATGCTCTAGTCCACATTTGGCCTTCTGGTCTCTTGTAATGCCTACCCTCCACTAACTCTAATCCACAAATTTCTTCAGAAAGCACTCTGTTTGAAGAGCAAGTTTATCCTCATTGTCCCCTTTTGGCCTCGGCAAATTTGGTTTCCCTTCCTGTGGTCTCACCTTCTATGTCCTCCTTGGAAACTAGACTCTAATCCAGATCTAGTAGCTCATCCCTCATGGATGGCTCACCCAGGCATTCCAAGCCTCAGGTTGACTGCATGGTTATCCAATTCTGATGATGGCTAGACAGTCCAGTCCTTCTTCTCCAGTTTGCCAAAATTTAATATCCTCCCAGAAACCTGTAACCAGGAAGATATACAGGAGTAAATGGAAAAAAATTCTCCTACTGGCCTCAGCAAAGACAATTATACCCCTTTACTGCTCTCATTCCTGCTGTTTTGGATTTTCTGGCCTTGCTTTTTCAAGGAAGTGCTAGTTTTTCCACCATCAAAGTTCAGCAATCTCTAATTATCACACTGGAGATAATGCTTCCCCTCTAGCTTCATCCAGACTAGGTAAAGCAATCCTTAAAGGCACTTTTTTGGTTACACCTCTGATTAAAGATCCTTCTCCACCTTGGGATCTCACAGTTGTGCTGCAGAGCTTGGTTCAAACCCCTTATTGAGCCTTCAACCAAGTCTGACCTCAAATTTCTTTCTTGGAAGACAATCTTCCTTGTGACTATTACTTGCGATAGGCTATTTCTGAACTCCAAGCACTTTCTTCAAAACCATCTTATCTGAGTTTCCATAAAGATAGAGTTACTCTATGTACTAATCCATCTTTTCTACCAAAAATAGCCTCTGAAACAAACATCAACCAGGTCATCAAGTTGTCAGTCTTTCCAAATTTTTCCAGTAAAGGATAATACATGTTTCACCTTTTGGATGTACATAAGCAACTTCGTTTCTGTCTTCTAGGAATGAAGGATCTTAGAAAAACTGACCAACTCTTTGTTTACTTTACCCATCACAAATTGGGAAAACCAGATTGCATTTCTTATGTTTATTCTTTGAGAGGTTTATCTCTGATAAGATGTCCAAAAGTTAATTCTACTAGATCTATGACCACATCATCTGATTTCTGGGCCAGAACTTCCATTGATGATATTTGTGCTGCAGCCATTTGGTCCAATGCTCATACTTTTATTGCTCATTACAAGTTTTACATCATCTCCAGAAAGAGGGCTGCTTTTGGTTCTGTGGTAGTCCAGGACATCATTCTAAGAGGGCTACCCAGGGTTATCATAGCTGGGGGCAATCATCTTCAAGGATGTGCTTAGTTCACTGTCTTTAGCAGCCCCCTGAGTGGGTCACACTAGAGGGACCGGAAGAACTGGACTGATAACATGAGGATTGTGAAGGCACCTCAATGGAGACATAAAACCCAGACTGCAAGAAGGACTAAACCTTTTTTGAAACTTTCTTCTTTTTCTTCTGAGAGGGGAAGCCTGCTTAAGGGAAAGCCATCACCATGCTTACTTGTGCCTAATCCCCAAGCCATTTATTTACAAGAAAGATCTTTAAAAAATGAACCATTTCCATACAGTTTCATGATTAAAGGTGAGGAACATCTGACAGGACCTTACCTTGTGCTGATCACCAAGGCAAAGAACACAAGTATGGGTGTTTTGTAAGGAATCAAACTACCACAAGAAAATTTACCCTTCCATTACCATTTTTATATATGTTTTTCATAGAAAAAAGGAAAGTTCCCTGATGGAGATACTTAGTTTCCCCAAACTGTAACTAAAGCCAACCACTAATATGCTGCTAATCTGATGAGGAGTCTATATGTGTACATATGGCAAGAAAGTTCTGACTTTTGGCATGCCTACATGCCCCTCTTATTGAAGCACATAATCTGGAGCCCAAAAGCTTTGAAGATTGGCTGGACATCCGATATCCTTGGCAGGATATATCCAATATAGCTATGCTTACTGCAACAGGGATCTAATGAAGAACATTAGCGGTCAATGCATCATAGATAATCTAGTTAAACAACGTTAATGACAATTTATAGACAATCAAGCTAAATCACCTCATTAACATAATAACCAGGCAAAAGCACATTTTAGCCCTATACAGTATGTGGCTATTATTTTGCAGAAGACCAAAAATAAACTAAAAACGAACTCCTTGTCGGAAGCAGTCACAGCCAAAATCCTTATTTAACGTGTTTATTAAAACATTAGCGTTTTCACCACGGCAGCCCGTAGCTTCATCAGAAAAATTGTTTTACACTGAAACATGGCATTTAAACCACAAATAGAGGAAGTGACATCATCACATTTCCTCAAACAGCGTCAATAATACATTATTAAAATTATTCAATTTAAAAATAATAATGTCATATTTACAAAAAAACAGATCTAATCATGTCATAGATATATATTACAAACTATACATATCATCATAACATGATATAGCATAAAAATATATAAAAGTTCAAGCAACGATAACTCATTTGTTCAAAGTGCATTTATAATGTATATACATATAATGCAAAAGGTACAAAATATGCATATAATATCATAACTAGTGTGATACACCATTCAGAAAAATGACAAAACAAATATTAATTACTATTAAATCCCCAGAAGGGGATTAATTTCATCCCTATAGTGTCATTCCGAACTATTAATGCTATCAAATACTATGGCAAATACCAAAACTGTTTAACCAGGGATATTTTACCTAAAATAACTTTTAATTTTAAAACAGGGCTATATTGCAATTACTATTAAGTCCTGGATCCTAAATGAATCCAGGCGTAATTGCCATTCAAGTTCCTTGTTTTCAAGAATCAATGAAAATGGCCCTCCTCTAATGGTAATAGGGACATGGTCGATGGCCATGAATGAGAAACTATGACCAGGGTTAAGGCAAATATGTTTTGCTAAGGCGTTCTCGCTCTTATTGTTCCTTATTAGCATTACAAATGTTCGTATATACGATCCTTCAAACGCCGATCCGTTTTGCCTATATAAAACGCGTCACAGCAATTGCACAAAGCAATGTAGATGATAGATTTGCTGTCACAGTTTAAGGCAAAATGTATCCGAAATTTTCTTTCCCTGATCATAAACGTTTCACCTGTTCTCACTTCTTGACAATATCTACAAAAACCACATTTTGACATCCCATTTCTTTTGTAAAATGGTTTTTGCGCTCCATCCCTTTGAAGTAGATCTTTTAAGTTGTTTGGTCTCTTAAAAATAAATCTTGGCTTATTGCCAAGTCTCTCAACCAAATATGAATTTGTGGATATCAAATGCCAATTCTTCTTTATAATAGCCAAAATCCCCCTAGAATTCAAACTAAATGTAGTAATGAAACTCAGGGAGTAATCTATTACATCACCTCTCTGTAACCTTGTCCCCCCTCCCTCATGTTCGGGTTCACTTCCCGTTGTTATGTCATCAATTAATGATACATTAATTGTGGGCCTACCCTGTGATAATAGGGGTTTATAAAAACCACTAGTCCTTTTTCTTGACACTTCACCTATAAGGTCACATAACATATGGTGAGGGTAACCACGGTTACAAAACATGGTTTTCAACAGTTCGCATTCCTTATCAAAGTCACCCATAGTACTACACATCCTACCAGCTCTCACCAATTGTCCTTTGACAATAGATCTTTTTTGTTTATACGGGTGAAAGCTGGTAAAGTGTAGAAATGCGTTACAATATGTATGTTTTCTGAAAACAGAAGATGTAATGCATTGCCCTATATTATCCTTTTCTAGTTTCACATCGAGGTAATCAATTACCTCAGATGAAAATTTTGATGTGAACTTTAAAAGTCCGTAGTAGTATTCATAGTATCAACCAGTGCTATAGCCTCAGATTCTGTGCCTCTAAACAAAATGAAAATATCGTCTAAAAAACGTGTGTAATAGACTACAGGTTCCATTAAGCCTGGGATCTTTTTCAAGATGTTTGTTTCCCAATAGCCCATTACAAAATTGGCGACCCCCCCTCCACAGGGTGAGCCCATCGCTACCCCACGTTTTTGTAAAAAGTATTCCTCATTAAACAAAAAATAGTTAGAGGTCAACACGATGTCTAACAATTCTGTAACCAAGTCTACCTCAAGTCTAGAGGCACCAAACTCCTTTAGCAAAGCCCCTGACCATTCAACAGCCTCCTGATGTGGAATGGAGGTGTATAGGTCAATGACGTCGATGGTCAGAAAGTTATTATACTGGTTAAATGAAATTTCATTTATTTTCTCAAGGAAAGACCAGGAGTCTTTACAGAGACTACTGATTCCTTTTATATATTTGTCCAAAATTTTGGTGATAAGTTTTGAACAAGGGTAAATGATCGAAGACCTGCCGTCAATTAATGCTCTCATAGGGGGGTCATGAATGTTTTTATGAATTTTAGGGATCCCGAACATGGCGGGAATTTTAGGACAACTAATATCAATATAGTTGTATAAATTGATGTCGATTTTCCCCGCCAAGAACAGGTCCCTAAAAATACCTCTTATCAACCTAATGCTACCATTTACTTCATTCTTAGAAGATCTCACATATGCATCTGTTTCTAAAACTTTCTGCATTTTTTCATTATAAGTAATATTGTCGAAGAGGACAAGACCCCCACCCTTATCAGGTTTTAAGAGACGCACAGGCAACTGACATATTTCATCCAGTAATAACATTTGCTCCTTGGTGATGTTATAATTATTCACACCTGTCATCTTGTTATTATTTACTCCCAAGTGTCTGAAGTCAATTTCACAAATTCTTTCAAATAACTCTAAAATATTGTGAAGTGGGGGATTAAATACACTAGGCAATTTCAAACCATGTCCACCATCACCGGTACCTATAATGTTACTAGTGTTGTTTTGTTCGTTAAAGACAAGTTTTAAGTTCATCTTTCTAACGTAACATTTCAATTCAATCAGTGCCTTAGACATACTACCAGAATAATTTGGTACAAATGAGTTGCCTAGTGATAGAAGTTCTATTAATTGTTCGTCAAGTATTATCTCAGAGAAATTGTAAATCTTAAAGTCTCCTTTCTTATTTGTAAGAATGACAGGGTAGTTACAAGCAGGAGGTGGTAGGTTTACGATATTTTGGTCTACACACAAATCACCTAATGATATAGGAGTAATTCCCCCATTTAATTCCTCCTCTTGTTACGGGTTTTCTTGCCGCGTTGCCCTAAAAACTTGACTCCATTTTGATAGTTACCCCTGTCATTCCTTTTGCCTTGACCTTGTTGGTAATTACTGGAAGAGGCTTTAATTCTCTTACTCCGTCTCGGCCCTGTATCGTCACAGTCATCATTTTCGTCCATAACTTCATCTAGGCCATCCCCATTGTCACCCTCATCCCTATCCTGACCGGTAGTGATTGGGTCATTGTGTGTACTTTTTCCTTTTAGTCTAGGGTATGCTTCTCCTTTCGAGTAAGCTTCCTATCCCTCATTAATTTTTATTTTTACCAACTTTTAATTTTACCAGTAGTGTGTCAATACTTGATAAAATTCGACCGTAGTCAATTTGTATCTAGTAAAATCCATATCCAGTTTTATGTCTTTGTCCAGTTTATTCAATTCATTAACTAACAACTCAATGTGAAGTGAATAATGTTTCACTATCACTTCCAATAGTTGCATACCTTGCTGTTGAAATAGTACTTCTAGATCATTAAAAAATGCATTATCAACAACTAATGAAGAAGGTACAAAGTTATTTCTTAAACCCTTAGGAATGAGCTTCTCCGATATACACTGTTTAAAATATGAAGATTCCAACTGCAGTTTTTTTAATTTGAGCAGTTTGGAATCAAACAGTTTCAATTTGTCAGATAAACATTGACTATTAGTGCCAACAGTGCTAGTGCCTGAAAACATACCTTGTTGGCAAAAAGACATATTGCCCGTGTCAAGCAACCAACCCTCAAAGTCAGGTAACCCAAAATTAGTCCCAATAAGTCCATGTTCAGTACGCTGACTTTGTCTGTTTGTTGTCACTGCACCAGCAAAGATCGCTGTCCTCGTCCTCAATTCCTCTTCTGGGCAGAGGCCGAAAGAGGAAACAAATTCTCAATGCTGTCCGCACCAGTCGAGTTAATGTTCCCATCAACATTTGTCCTCACCGGCTGTGCAGCGGTATCGGCTCGTCAATGCTGCTCTGACTTGCAGCATTAATATTAGAACCGCCAGATGCACCCACTAAAGGTGCTCTTAACGTTGCTTGAAGGTCGTCCATCCTGGAATAAAGTAAGTCCAATCTGGCTGTTAACCCGCCAGCACGCTAGCTAAATTAAGCGTCACCACTATCAACACTGTTAGCCATCACGTTGCTGTAGATGCTCGGCAAACAGGAACTTCGACAAGTACACAAGTCACAAACAAAAGAGATTTAAAAGCAAACCAAAAATAAACTAAAAACGAACTCCTTGTCGGAAGCAGTCACAGCCAAAATCCTTATTTAACGTGTTTATTAAAACATTAGCGTTTTCACCACGGCAGCCCGTAGCTTCATCAGAAAAATTGTTTTACACTGAAACATGGCATTTAAACCACAAATAGAGGAAGTGACATCATCACATTTCCTCAAACAGCGTCAATAATACATTATTAAAATCATTCAATTTAAAAATAATAATGTCATATTTACAAAAAAACAGATCTAATCATGTCATAGATATATATTACAAACTATACATATCATCATAACATGATATAGCATAAAAATATATAAAAGTTCAAGCAACGATAACTCATTTGTTCAAAGTGCATTTATAATGTATATACATATAATGCAAAAGGTACAAAAATATGCATATAATATCATAACTAGTGTGATACACCATTCAGAAAAATGACAAAACAAATATTAATTACTATTAAATCCCCAGAAGGGGATTAATTTCATCCCTATAGTGTCATTCCGAACTATTAATGCTATCAAATACTATGGCAAATACCAAACAACTTAAAAGATCTACTTCAAAGGGATGGAGCGCAAAAACCATTTTACAAAAGAAATGGGATGTCAAAATGTGGTTTTTGTAGATATTGTCAAGAAGTGAGAACAGGTGAAACGTTTATGATCAGGGAAAGAAAATTTCGGATACATTTTGCCTTAAACTGTGACAGCAAATCTATCATCTACATTGCTTTGTGCAATTGCTGTGACGCGTTTTATATAGGCAAAACGGATCGGCGTTTGAAGGATCGTATATACGAACATTTGTACGCAATAAGGAACAATAAGAGCGAGAACGCCTTAGCAAAACATATTTGCCTTAACCCTGGTCATAGTTTCTCATTCATGGCCATCGACCATGTCCCTATTACCATTAGAGGAGGGCCATTTTCATTGATTCTTGAAAACAAGGAACTTGAATGGCAATTACGCCTGGATTCATTTAGGGATCCAGGACTTAATAGTAATTGCAATATAGCCCCTGTTTTAAAATTAAAAGTTATTTTAGGTAAAATATCCCTGGTTAAACAGTTTTGGTATTTGCCATAGTATTTGATAGCATTAATAGTTCGGAATGACACTATAGGGATGAAATTAATCCCCTTCTGGGGATTTAATAGTAATTAATATTCGTTTTGTCATTTTTCTGAATGGTGTATCACACTAGTTATGATATTATATGCATATTTTTGTACCTTTTGCATTATATGTATATACATTATAAATGCACTTTGAACAAATGAGTTATCGTTGTTGAACTTTTATATATTTTATGCTATATCATGTTATGATGATATGTATAGTTTGTAATATATATCTATGACATGATTAGATCTGTTTTTTTGTAAATATGACATTATTATTTTTAAATTGAATGATTTTAATAATGTATTATTGACGCTGTTTGAGGAAATGTGATGATGTCACTTCCTCTATTTGTGGTTTAAATGCCATGTTTCAGTGTAAAACAATTTTTCTGATGAAGCTACGGGCTGCCGTGGTGAAAACGCTAATGTTTTAATAAACACGTTAAATAAGGATTTTGGCTGTGACTGCTTCCGACAAGGAGTTCGTTTTTAGTTTATTTTTGGTGTGCTTTTAAATCTCTTTTGTTTGTGACTTGTGTACTTGTCGGCGAAGTTCCTGTTTGCCGAGCATCTACAGCAACGTGATGGCGAACAGTGTTGATAGTGGTGACGCTAATTTAGCTAGCGTACTGGCGGGGTTAACAGCCAGATTGGACTTACTTTATTCCAGGATGGACGACCTTCAAGCAACGTTAAGAGCACCTTTAGTGGGTGCATCTGGCGGTTCTAATATTAATGCTGCAAGTCAGAGCAGCATTGACGAGCCGATACCGGCTGCACAGCCGGTGAGGACAAATGTTGATGGGAACATTAACTCGACTGGTGCGGACAGCATTGAGAATTTGTTTCCTTCGGCCTCTGCCCAGAAGAGGAATTGAGGACGAGAGGACAGCGATCTTTGCTGGTGCAGTGACTACAAACAGACAAAGTCAGCGTACTGAACATGGACTTATTGGGACTAATTTTGGGTTACCTGACTTTGAGGGTTGGTTGCTTGACACGGGCAATATGTCTTTTTGCCAACAAGGTATGTTTTCAGGCACTAGCACTGTTGGCACTAATAGTCAATGTTTATCTGACAAATTGAAACTGTTTGATTCCAAACTGCTCAAATTAAAAAAACTGCAGTTGGAATCTTCATATTTTAAACAGTGTATATCGGAGAAGCTCATTCCTAAGGGTTTAAGAAATAACTTTGTACCTTCTTCATTAGTTGTTGATAATGCATTTTTTAATGATCTAGAAGTACTATTTCAACAGCAAGGTATGCAACTATTGGAAGTGATAGTGAAACATTATTCACTTCACATTGAGTTGTTAGTTAATGAATTGAATAAACTGGACAAAGACATAAAACTGGATATGGATTTTACTAGATACAAATTCGACTACGGTCGAATTTTATCAAGTATTGACACACTACTGGTAAAATTAAAAGTTGGTAAAAATAAAAAATTAATGAGGGATAGGGAAGCTTACTCGAAAGGAGAAGCATACCCTAGACTAAAAGGAAAAAGTACACACAATGACCCAATCACTACCGGTCAGGATAGGGATGAGGGTGACAATGGGGATGGCCTAGATGAAGTTATGGACGAAAATGATGACTGTGACGATACAGGGCCGAGACGGAGTAAGAGAATTAAAGCCTCTTCCAGTAATTACCAACAAGGTCAAGGCAAAAGGAATGACAGGGGTAACTATCAAAATGGAGGGAATTTTTTAGGACAACGCAACAAGAAAACCCGCACGAACAAGAGGAGGAATTAAATGGGGGAATTACTCCTATATCATTAGGTGATTTGTGTGTAGACCAAAATATCGTAAACCTACCACCTCCTGCTTGTAACTACCCTGTCATTCTTACAAATAAGAAAGGAGACTTTAAGATTTACAATTTCTCTGAGATAATACTTGACGAACAATTAATAGAACTTCTATCACTAGGCAACTCATTTGTACCAAATTATTCTGGTAGTATGTCTAAGGCACTGATTGAATTGAAATGTTACGTTAGAAAGATGAACTTAAAACTTGTCTTTAACGAACAAAACAACACTAGTAACATTATAGGTACCGTGATGGTGGACATGGTTTGAAATTGCCTAGTGTATTTAATCCCCCACTTCACAATATTTTAGAGTTATTTGAAAGAATTTGTGAAATTGACTTCAGACACTTGGGAGTAAATAATAACAAGATGACAGGTGTGAATAATTATAACATCACCAAGGAGCAAATGTTATTACTGGATGAAATATGTCAGTTGCCTGCCTCTTAAAACCTGATAAGGGTGGGGGTCTTGTCCTCTTCGACAATATTACTTATAATGAAAAAATGCAGAAAGTTTTAGAAACAGATGCATATGTGAGATCTTCTAAGAATGAAGTAAATGGTAGCATTAGGTTGATAAGAGGTATTTTTAGGGACCTGTTCTTGGCGGGGAAAATCGACATCAATTTATACAACTATATTGATATTAGTTGTCCTAAAATTCCCGCCATGTTCGGGATCCCTAAAATTCATAAAAACATTCATGACCCCCCTATGAGAGCATTAATTGACGGCAGGTCTTCGATCATTTACCCTTGTTCAAAACTTATCACCAAAATTTTGGACAAATATATAAAAGGAATCAGTAGTCTCTGTAAAGACTCCTGGTCTTTCCTTGAGAAAATAAATGAAATTTCATTTAACCAGTATAATAACTTTCTGACCATCGACGCCATTGACCTGTGCACATCCACTCCACATCAGGAGGCTGTTGAATGGTCAGGGCTTTGCTAAAGGAGTTTGGTGCCTCTAGACTTGAGGTAGACTTGGTTACAGAATTGTTAGACATCGTGTTGACCTCTAACTATTTTTGTTTAATGAGGAATACTTTTACAAAACGTGGTAGCGATGGGCTCACCCTGTGGAGGGGGGGTCGCCAATTTTGTAATGGGCTATTGGGAAACAAACATCTTGAAAAAGATCCCAGGCTTAATGGAACCTGTAGTCTATTACACACGCTTTTAGACGATATTTTCATTTTGTTTAGAGGCACAGAATCTGAGGCTATAGCACTGGTTGATACTATGAATACTACTACGGACTTTTTAAAGTTCACATCAAAATTTTCATCTGAGGTAATTGATTACCTCGATGTGAAACTAGAAAAGGATAATATAGGGCAATGCATTACATCTTCTGTTTTCAGAAAACATACATATTGTAACGCATTTCTACACTTTACCAGCTTTCACCCGTACAAACAGAAAAGAGCTATTGTCAAGGGACAATTGGTGAGAGCTGGTAGGATGTGTAGTACTATGGGTGACTTTGATAAGGAATGCGAACTGTTGAAAACCATGTTTTGTAACCGTGGTTACCCTCACCATATGTTATGTGACCTTATAGGTGAAGTGTCAAGAAAAAGGACTAGTGGTTTTTATAAACCCCTATTATCACAGGGTAGGCCCACAATTAATGTATCATTAATTGATGACATAACAACGGGAAGTGAACCCGAACATGAGGGAGGGGGGACAAGGTTACAGAGAGGTGATGTAATAGATTACTCCCTGAGTTTCATTACTACATTTAGTTTGAATTCTAGGGGGATTTTGGCTATTATAAAGAAGAATTGGCATTTGATATCCACAAATTCATATTTGGTTGAGAGACTTGGCAATAAGCCAAGATTTATTTTTAAGAGACCAAACAACTTAAAAGATCTACTTCAAAGGGATGGAGCGCAAAAACCATTTTACAAAAGAAATGGGATGTCAAAATGTGGTTTTTGTAGATATTGTCAAGAAGTGAGAACAGGTGAAACGTTTATGATCAGGGAAAGAAAATTTCGGATACATTTTGCCTTAAACTGTGACAGCAAATCTATCATCTACATTGCTTTGTGCAATTGCTGTGACGCGTTTTATATAGGCAAAACGGATCGGCGTTTGAAGGATCGTATATACGAACATTTGTACGCAATAAGGAACAATAAGAGCGAGAACGCCTTAGCAAAACATATTTGCCTTAACCCTGGTCATAGTTTCTCATTCATGGCCATCGACCATGTCCCTATTACCATTAGAGGAGGGCCATTTTCATTGATTCTTGAAAACAAGGAACTTGAATGGCAATTACGCCTGGATTCATTTAGGGATCCAGGACTTAATAGTAATTGCAATATAGCCCCTGTTTTAAAATTAAAAAGTTATTTTAGGTAAAATATCCCTGGTTAAACAGTTTTGGTATTTGCCATAGTATTTGATAGCATTAATAGTTCGGAATGACACTATAGGGATGAAATTAATCCCCTTCTGGGGATTTAATAGTAATTAATATTTGTTTTGTCATTTTTCTGAATGGTGTATCACACTAGTTATGATATTATATGCATATTTTTGTACCTTTTGCATTATATGTATATACATTATAAATGCACTTTGAACAAATGAGTTATCGTTGCTTGAACTTTTATATATTTTTATGCTATATCATGTTATGATGATATGTATAGTTTGTAATATATATCTATGACATGATTAGATCTGTTTTTTTGTAAATATGACATTATTATTTTTAAATTGAATGATTTTAATAATGTATTATTGACGCTGTTTGAGGAAATGTGATGATGTCACTTCCTCTATTTGTGGTTTAAATGCCATGTTTCAGTGTAAAACAATTTTTCTGATGAAGCTACGGGCTGCCGTGGTGAAAACGCTAATGTTTTAATAAACACGTTAAATAAGGATTTTGGCTGTGACTGCTTCCGACAAGGAGTTCGTTTTTAGTTTATTTTTGGTGTGCTTTTAAATCTCTTTTGTTTGTGATTTTGCAGAAGACCACATTATACTGAACAATTGAGAGAACCAGAATAAAGTGGATACTAGAATGTACTACCTGGTAGGGAAATTAACATTAGACAGGATAATGGTCAATGACTTCATGATTATAGTTACCAGTGTATGGCAATAACAGACACTGTCACATAGCAGTGGCGTATATGTCAAAACACTACACAAACCATGACAGGGAACTGGGGAGGGGATTCAACCTGACAGGGCACAACAGAAAGACAGGATAGGTTGGAATTTTGTGGGGAGATTCAACCTCAGAGGTCACAGGGGAGAAGCAGACAGGTTGTAGTCTTGTGGGTCAGGCCTTAACATGACAGAGCAGAGGGAATATAAGCAGGCTCAGTCAAAGTCTCGCTGTGTAGGTATCTAAATACTGTACCATATTTACAGAGACTAAATGACATGCTACAGGGAATGAGACAGCAAACATGGCTCACATGCCCACAGATGCCACACTATAGTACTGCATCATAATAGTTTTCCTATGGCAGTGCACAGGGCAGTGGCCACTAGAATAGTTCTGGGGACAGTCTGAAGGAGTTATTAGCTGTGAGGAATTGTCATGCATACACACAAACTGATCCACTGTGCAACCCATATATCTTTGAAAATGGTAAAGATAGCAGGGCCTTGTGGGAGCATGTATGGCAGGGACTGGCAGAGAACATCAGTGCAGCGGGTTGCCATTTTAGCACAATACAACAGATATGTTGCAGAATCACTGATTTGTTACCGCACACCACGACCAAGGCACAGGACATTGCCAGAAACAGGATGACCACTGGGGGAGGGGAGCCACCAACACAGAGTTATCTTACAGAGATATATGAATTCCTTATTTACTTCCCTGGAGAAAGAGAGAGAACTCTCATACCTGGTGGTGGTTTGGATATGGGAGCAGAACTAATGACTGACCAGCTGTCTGTATGGGGATATCACAAGTGAGTGGTTGCCCCAGTCACTGCTATTGGACATTGACTTGTGCCCCTATATGATTTACTCAGACAAACACAAGTACATTTATATCACCCAGAAACATCAGAGTTGTAACAGTGACAACCTACACCAAAAGGCACATATCTGTCCATAGGCTATGTGGAGAACTAGCATATAGCAGTCTGTCTGCCACATGATGGTGGGACTCACAAATGTGATCCAGCATTGCCACAGGTATGTTATTTGTAAGCTTCACAGATTTGACAGGAAGAGGATCCAGTACAGCAGGTTAGTATATGCCTGTTGTCAGTGGGTAACCAGAGGTTGATGATACACTGGCATTTTCAGCAGTGCTAACAGTGGACAGCACACTCACATCACCCAGAGTTGAAGTGACAGTGTTGGGCTGAGGTGATCCTCTGGTATCACCTGTGTTCAGCCAAGGATGGCCTATCCATGTCAGACCTACCTCTGTTATACAGGCATCACCACCAAAGATAGCATCAAAGGTCCTCACCATCTCAGAGGTGCGTGTACACAGCATATGGGACAGGAAAGTACGCTGTTTCCATCATGGCTTCAGAATATTCCTTGACCTGATTATTACTTATCATCAATTAGTGGTTCAGTGGTCCAGGAACAGATGGGCATTAATCACACCATGTCAGAGAAGTTCAGTGTGCTGCATATTCTACATAAAGAATTGTAACTGCTACAAGAACTCCAGGACATTCTGCAATGCACGCAGAGTAACATAACATACAAGATGTGGAGTAGACATGCCTGGTGAGGGCAGTGATGATCCAGCTGTCATCCACTTGTGCATTCACTTAGACCCAGTTATCAAGGTCATGCTACAGGATGGATTGCACTGCATAATCACAAGCCAAATTCACACAGATGGTGCACACTATTCCATAGATGGCTTCACTGTCCACACTATCCATGGCTGCCTTCACACAAGGCCATGAATATTCCCAATAATGCTGTTGAAGCCCCTACAGTTCCACTGTACATACACCCCACTGGGCAAGCCAACCAGGGTCCTGCAATTCAAAGACATTGTGCTCTCCTGCAACCTTATCATGAAAAGCACTTACCTGTGCCCATTCATGGGGTCATGAATGACAGCATTCTGCTGGAACACACTACAGTAGGATTCCTGCACACTGCACCTAATGTGGTATATCCATTAGAAAGGATGCCTCTAGAAATAACACAGCAGGGTCACATGGTACACCCATCCAATAATGGAAGCTTCACCCCATCAAGAGAGGATGTGATCCTTGACTCCCACCAATCTTCTGTCCATGTCTGAGATTACTATAGCCACCACTCATGACCCTTCCCCCTATTCTGGTATTACTGTTTCCTGTCTGTGTCCCATCCCACTTTCACAAATGATAATTATTGTGCCCTGTCCACAGTTGTGGTATGTACAGATATCGTAATACCTGATGCACATCATGGTCAGTCAATGCACTGTACTACAAAGCCTGGGTTTCTTATTGCATGCATTCGTGTCATTTTGCTCAGCTGTCAGTTTTGAAAGGAAGCAAACAAAGTTCCCATCAGATGGATCCGTCCCTGGAAGACTCCCTCATTCACTTTCCATTCAAGAGGAACTGTCCTGTTCCTGTTCAGCTTACTTGCTACTATGTTTTGCTCTGACAGAATATAAGATGCTTGGATGGTAAAGAAATACCGTGGAGCTACCTGCCAAGCCATCTCTTTTAAGCTCCTTGTTTGCCAGAATATGACTAGCTTTGCTTATCTGGCTTTTTAGAGAAAGAGGGAAGCCTAAAAGATTTGTATTGAAGAACATGAAAACTCTTAGAAACACCTTGAATCAGTTTCCTTCTTTGATCAAATTGTATGAGAACCTGGGGAGCAGAGCAGTCAAACAATACCTCTTTGTCTAAATCAGAATCTAAGATTTCAGACCTTACCCATACCTCTTAACCTGGAAACATCAAAAATCTGGACAAAGGCCCAAGAAAAGTAGGAACAACAGGCCAAAAACTGGGGCACTAATTAACATAACATTTGCATACATAATTATGTAACTCCACCCACTCCAATGGAATTGTGGGATACAATCAACATGCATTTTCTGCACAGTAAATTATGAACATTTAATTTCTGTCAGGAGACAGGAGTCACATGACTGTCTGCAATATTCATTGATTTACTGGCAAAATCAAACTTTTCACGAGGGACAGAGGCCTAGTTGCACTGCCCTTTTTAACAAATAACAAAAGATACTCATTTTAGGGAAAACTAGCAACCAACTTCACAAGTCTTTCCAGCATTTAAATACACAATAATTCAAGTTACTTTAAAGCAACAGCTGCACAGCTTGTAAACAGACTTGCTTGCAATACACAATACTGTTAAAACAATGCTTAATAAGACAGGTTGGTGCCCGTGCACCTCAGCTAGTCGACTATTCAAACATAAATATTCATGTATGCATTCTTATATTTGGTGTCAACTGTAACACAGCTGAGCTGCAAGACTTTGCCTACCTTCCCAACAAATGTACAGTCGAGAACTCTGCTATCCTGTAGAACACAAACTATAAAAATATACAAGTTTATGTATTCTTTCTCCACTGTTCTAGCAAAACTTAGACTAAACATTAGGCACTTACCTGCATCCATAATATGCTGAAGAAATCACAGATCATTTTGTAAGTACTGACTAGTACATTGTGCTATAGTCTCCACTCTCTGTTCCACAGTCCTAGTATCCTTGCTTGAAGCTGAACTGCTGCAGTCTCCAAAAGTTTTCCAGCTGCTGAAATAATCCATCTGTGCCAGAAACCTCCTGAATCCTAATGCTGCTGCCCTTCTAAAGAACAAGCTGATGTTACCATAAATCCACAAAGAAAAGTGCTCCCAGCAATACCCTTTTTTAAATGCATTGCAGTGGTGAGAAAACTGCAGCCCAGGAGTTTCTCACTGATTGCTGTTCATTTTTCTGCTTCTCCTGGTTGTTTCACTTTGCATCATAGTTGACCTCTGATTGGCTCATATTACCTGTATGCAGATTGGCTATCTTTGTGGTGTATGAGCCAATCAGAATGTGCAAAGCAGAGCCAACACTCTTAATGCAGAACTACGGAACTTTGTGAGTGCTGTGCTTTAAATGCGGTGCGTTCCATAAAATCTGGATCACTTGGAAGGTAAGCATGGCAATACAAGCTGTGTGAATATATATGAAGGAAAATTACTTGAAGTGAACACACTGCTGACCAAATACAAATCCAAGAGCTATCTACATCATCCTGTGTGCAACAGGGGTACACTAATAAAACAGAACAAATTGTCCAGTGCCACAACTAATCCTGATTCTTGTAAAAGGCTAAGTTATGAGAGCAAGCATGTCACCAGCTTACTGGAAAGTGAGGATGCACAGGGGTTGATAGGACTTGTGGCTGGTATTATCTGCCATCATCTTTCCCCAGAAGTCATTCAGGAACACATTTTGAAGTAAAGATCTGAGGGGACATCGAGATTATTCATGATTACCCAGACAACATTGTGCATGAACTCGCTGCTCCATGAGCTGCTATAGCAAAATATACATATGGCTGTCAGGAAGGGCCCATAGACTGGGACTAACAGCCAGCAGCCAGTCAGCTACTGTCTCATTATTGCTAACAAGTAATTATTTCAGGACAAAACATTGTATAAAGCTATATATTTAAATTAGAAGATGTAGTACTTTTTGATAAAGTGCTAATAATCAGTTCTCCTTTCTCAGCACTTATTTAAATTTCATAGATTCTGTCCAATCTTTCAAGCTTATGAGTCCTAATAATGTAGCTTGTTAGCAAAACAAAGCAGCCTACAAATGAGCAACAGGCAGTGGCTGTCAACAACACACAGTTTAACCTCTGAAAAAGTGCCAATAAAATTAATCACGCAGCCAGAATCAGTACACCAGAAATATGCAACACTCACCACAAGAGTTTTGCTCTTAAGCTCAGTGCTAATTTTACAATTGCTGGCTTTTTGCTGAGAGCCACTGGCCCACCCTTTCCTATCTCTAGATATCCTGCCCTTCTTTATAGCCATCCAGTAAACAAAGCATGCTAGGACAAATACAGCAGCTGCACTTCACTTTTCTACAACAGATGGCACTTATTTATCAGGGCATTGAACCATATGGATGCTAATAACATGGTTGCTTGTTTACGTGACATCTTGCTAACCACAGTATCCTAAATCATATAGAAAGCTGAGCTAACAGATTTTACAACTCCATCCTAATACACAAAATACCTCATATTTACAGCAATTGGACCTCAAATGATATAGTGAAAACATGGCAAAATAAGCAGTGGCTATAGCATATAGTGTGTAAGAGTAATTTCAAAGTTAAAATATTTACATGTTAATGGCAGAGGTCTGCCCACTTGAGCTTTCAGAATGGCTATCTGTGATGCTCTCAGTAAGCCTCTTCTTCTGATGAAAGCTGATAAAATGTTTCCTTCTGGTCTCGGGGCTAGTAGGTGAGGTTTTCCAAGTCAGAACATAAACTTTGTCGTTTTCTCTGGTCCTTGGGTAGGTCACTTTCATCCACTTTCTGTGCTGTTTTGCTTATGTAATGGAACAATTTCCCCAATTTCACCAGTGCATGTCTTCTGCTTTTCCATGATGTCCCAGTACCTAATAGAACAGTTTTATGCCTGTTACATATGTGGTTGCTTCTAGCCAGCCTTTCCTGACAGTATATGAACTCCCTGTCTCGGTTCTATAGTAAAGCTACACAACAGCCTGCCTGCAGCATGTACTAAGTGCAAATCTTCAGCATGATGTGGAGAAGCTAACAGAAATAGCTGACAATGCTCTAAATCAAAGTCCACAGCATGTTAACTATGAAGACAGGAGTTGTTGTGCCATCCGCTCCACAGAGCACATTCTACCACCCCCACACTACAAGCACAAAAGATGGAATCACTTCCACTATCAGGGCACTATATATTAGCCACCTGACAATGAAGTGGCCACAAAATGCATGTAGAATATTTAAAATACCTTGCATTCTGTTGACTTATGTGGAGCTACGATGAGAGCTAAGTAAAGCTTTTAAGTTGAAAACTGTTGATGGCTTGTGTTCAGTAGAGGACTTTCAAGTTCAAACAAATTCAGCTGCCCGACTTCCATTCCAAATGCCAATAGTCCATAACAACACTGACTCCATTAACTAAAAATTGTAAATAAAGAAAAAAAAAATCATTATTTCAAGGGGCCACTAAGGAATTTGTGGCACCCCATTATTTTAGCCTCAAAACCGGGAAATTCCAAGGAATTCAGTACAGTTGAGAGGTATGACCTTACCTCATCAGCAAACGTTTGGTTATGTACCCAGGCATATTTTCTCAACACTGTTGCAGTATCAGTGGCCGTAGAAACAGTATCTGCACAATCATAGATACTATTCAAAGCATGTCTGGATAGTTAGGATAAGGTAAAAACAATTTGATGCAGAAAAGATCCATCCTCTGTAAGAGGTGTAGTAAATTCCCCTCAGACTGTTCATGTTCAAACCATGAACTTCCATTGTATGCCTGATAACTCAGAATTCTGAAAGCTAAAATGGAAGAAGGAAACATTCTCTTAGCTAGGCCTCTCAACACCTTGCCTTGCTCATCACTGGGAGGATTAGTGCTCAGGATCAACACTGCTGGAACTGAACTAAGGTGAGAGGAAAGAAATGCATTAGTCTGAAGCACTTTATACATTTTAGATGCCTTTTTAGGGACTGATGTTGATGACTGGGTATCAGGAATGATTACATGCAGCATTCAACACATCCTACAGGGCTGACAGTATAGGAGGAATGGGCAATGAGTGAGGAATATCCATTTTTAGTATATATCTCCTCATTTCAGGGGGAGTATCTATTTGTTCCCATAACAATACCTAATTCATTCTGGCTATGGTCTGATTAAAAGAAAATTCCTTCACAAGAGGGTAAGAACTAATGTCTTCCTCACAGTCAGAGAGCTGGGCTTGTGAATCTGTAGGAGAAGAAGACAATCTCTGTCATCATCAGAATCATTAGAACCTGTTTCCTCTGGAATTTTTTTTTACAGGGAATGCCCATCTGTAATTGCTTCTGTACACCAGGATTCATAGCCTGTAATGCATGCATTACTAAGCTACATCCAGTCTAACTCATAAAAAAATATGTTAATGTTCCTCTCCTGGTCAGTACATAATTATTAAGTTGTTTATTTATTTATTTGACATTTGTTAACCAGGAAAGTCTAACTGGGCCAGAAAGTGCCCCATTTTCAGCAGGGGCCCTAGAAGCAAAACTTCGCAATCACAATCTTTTGAAAATCAATTACAGATATTGTAAATCACAAAGTATCATGTTACACTGCAAAACATTAGAGTGAAAAAATATGTTGTAATGAGAAAAACATAGATGTTTCATAGTAGAGTGCAATGAAAAACAAAAACATGAATTGGAGAAAATATGTGAGAGAAAACTCATTAGTTGTATTTTTTACATAGACCAATATACAATAAATGAGACCTGATACAATTCTGTTAAGATATTTAAATAAGATATTAGAGATAACATGATTAGAGACAGTGAGGGGAAATGGAGTGATGTCTTAGTATGAGAGAGGATGTTCATATTATGGTTAGAGAAGGAAGCAAGGATGGAGAGAAAAGAAGATTATATGAACAGCGTGGCGGAGGGCGTTCAGGTAGCTTTGGTGACTGGAGAGGAAACAGGAAGAGGTAGAGTAAAAGTCTGCAGAGAGAAAGCAGATATGGTAAGGTAGTGGAAAAAACAAAAGACAGGAGTGGAGTGGGAGGCTGAGGAGGGTTGTGAGGTGTTACATACGTTGAAGATGGTGAGTGAAGTATAATGAGTAAGTTCAGCCAGGATTGGTGGCGGAGCAGGTCCATGATTTTTTAAAGTATTCTTTTAGGGAGCATTTAAAGGTGGGTAGGTTAGAAATAGTTCTAATAGTTACAGGTAGGAACATTAGTTGGCTTATGAATGGACACTTATCAGCCAATTTCTAGTCACCAGGCATCCCCTTCAAAATAATTGGAACAGTACAACAGGAGGGAGCAGAAGAATCAAATTTAGTCTCCAGAGCCATATCTGTAACAGGAGCAGGGCCCATCTTTGCCAAGTTATGTCTGACATTTGCAGAGTGAGGATTTTATTTTCTGTAACTCTAAAATATTTTTCTAATTGAATCTTATATGATATACTGATTAACTAGAAAATGACTGCCCTAATATTTCCTCTCCCACAGACTGTTTTGGAATAAATATGGGTCATGAGGACATCAAAAGAACTTTGTCCTGATCAGTTTGTCTTCCACATAGTTTTGCTCTGATGGACTGTAGGATGCTTGTAGAGTGAGATTGTGCTGAGAAGCTAACAAGACTAGTCTGCAAAAGAGGATACAACCTGGTTTCCCCTTGCTTGTTGATGTTCCACAGAACTGTGTTATTGTCTGTAACAACTTGAAGAAGTCCTGTGGACCAGAGAAGATTCAGAGAGTTGAGTGCTTTGATGAGGACAAGCAAGCAAGCATCTCTTTTACATTTATGTACTTAACATCTGTCCTTGGAGTACCGCACACCTTGAGCATTTATCCCTCCTGAAACTGCTCCGCAAGCAAACTCTCAAGCATCTGTGGTGACAGACTGCTTTGGAACAGGGAGGGAGAAGGGGAGAGAGGGATTTAGGGATATTTGCTGTCTACTCCAAGTGATTTATCTTCTGACAAACCCCAGCACTGAGATTTAAAAACACAAAAGATGTTGGTAATTGGACCAAAGAGACCTCAGCTATCATTGTGTCTTTCTCATGTATAGTCTTGTCAGGGCTATCATGAGAATCATAGATGTTATGAAACCCATAATCTTGAATAGCCAAAGTCTGACTGAAAATACTTAGAAATAGATCTAAATATTAATCTATTTTTTCTTTCCAGTAGTAGAAAAGCTTTTGAACTGAGGTGTCTAGCTGACAACCCAGGAACACAATCCTTTGTGAAGGAGTCAAAAAAGGCATTTGAATGTTCTTTTGGAATCCCAGTTTGTTTAAGAGATAGCTAACCAAAGTGAGAGGTTCCTGTCATTTTGAAAAAGACTCTCAAAGATAAGCAAGTCATCTAAACATGAAAAAAATATGGGTACCCTGTAGCCTGCAATGAGCTAGAACTGGAGTTAGAATGTTGTAAACACTCTCAGTACAGTTGATAGCCCAAATGGTAAAGTAGAGAATGTAGCTCCAGACACACAAAACGCCTGAAGTCTGAATTAATAGGGATGTGATGATAATCATCTTTTAAATCTAGTGTTACCAGGAAACTTTAATGAAGAAGGAGAAGTAACAGATTGATAAGTAACAGCGTTTTGAACTTGGGCACTATCACTTTTGGAAATATCCAGAACTAGTCACCAAGCATTTTCTTTTCATGGCACAAAAACATCCTTGAATAAAAGACCCTTTCCCAATGTGGGAAAGAGGTACTTGTTCTATCATTCCCTGGGATACCATGTGATGAAGGACAGGGGCAATTAAAAGAATCTGGGCTGGTGAATTAGGAATTCTCGTGAAAAGGAGGGATTTCTTTCCACTGCCATCTGTAACCTTGATGAATAATCTTCAGAACCCATTTGCCTGAAACTATCCATTGCCAAAGAGAAAAGTGGAGATTCAGGCTATCTGGAAGGAAAAAGGGACTCTCAGTGTGTGTGTGTGTGTGTGTGTGTGTGTGTGTGTGTGTGTGTGTGTGTGTGTGTGTGGGGGGGCTAACAAGATCCCATCCCACTCCGACTTGTTGGGCTGTCCTTGGTTTTGAAGTATTCCTGAATTCTTTTTGGAGCCTCCTTGCCATCTCTCTTTCTTTTACAAGAAACTACTTTACAAGAAAGATCAATACCTTGAATTAAACTCTGAGCCACACCCTATAAACTACTCCTGTCCAAGGAAATTTGACAAAGAGTAGATAGATACTTAGTTTTCTGATTCTTCTGGCAGGAAAAATGAGACCACCAGTGTTATTAAAGGCAGCAGCAACATCCCCAGTGTTGGACATTCTGACCAAACAGGGAAGTCTTTCCTGTTCCCTCTCTCAGGACTGATAAGACTGGCTTTCACTTACCTACTGTGAGGACTCCAACAGCCATAGAGAACATGGCTAACCCCTAGTCCATAGTGGTTGTAGGTGCAATACCTGAGGGATCTAAGGTTAAAGATGGGTGGTCTGAGGAACAAGCTATGGCTACAAAACAATCACCCACCTGTAGCTGAAGAAAATTGCTAGCCTGCTGTGATGGCAAACACTTTTTGCTTAAGTTTTTCTTTTTGTGGCTGGAAAAAAGGCTGACCATGAGATCAGTAGTTTGTTCTATCGTCAAGCCAAAAATGATGCCGCCTTTTCTGGAAAAACTAGCAGCATAAGCTGGTAAAATATTTAACGTTTGTAAAAGTCACTTTTTTCATACATAAAAAACACAGTAAAAAGCACTTTAAAACACTCTGCCAGCTCCAAAATGTAAAAGAAATGCAATTTATCCATAGAAAAAGTGTTTTTCAATTCATTTAAATAACTTTTAAACAGACAGGAAAAAAGTGTGCTTCCATTTAAAAGTACAGTTAAGTCTCATGACAGTCCACAAACTCCTAGTTTAACAATTTTCCTAAACAGGAAAATACAACAAACATCAATATTTTACAGTGGAAAAAATTTTCCCCAAAGGGAACTTATCTACCAAGAAAAGGATCAGTACAAGGCAACTTTAGAAACCTCAGAAGCCCACAGAGTGCTCTCTTCAAAGTCTGGAAATCTCGGAAGGAAGTGGTGCCCAGACATCTCTTTTTAGTCAGCTCAACATGAGCTGACTGATGGTTTGGGCATGTGGAAGGTACCCTGAAGCTTTAGAAGCTGGACAGCTGTTACATACATAGCAGGTTATAACCCATATAGTTAAAGCTACTGCAGCAGTGATCAATTTGATGAACAGCCACTGTCGCTTAAGCCATAAGGGAGTCACCCCAATGATCTTTGCAGAGTACTTCTGAATCTTTAGAAAGACTCTGAATATCAAGTGGAAAGGATGGAAAAGCATACAGGAATATAACTGTCCTTGGAAAAGAGAATGTGTTTTTTCATTTCCCTAAAGCGAACTTATTAGTTTACCAATGGAGAAGTGTTAGCTGACTGCCAATCCTCAAAAGCCTACAAAAGGAGCATTTTTCAGTGGCCGGAAAACTCTGAAGTGCTTGGCATCCAAACCATTGTTTTTCTTCAGTTCTGCTCAAGCTGGTTAATGGCTTGGGTGTGTTAAATGTGCCCTTAAGCTTTGGAAGCTGGCCAGCTGTTACATCCTCAGCAGGATATAACCCATATAGCTAAGGCTACTGCAGCTGTGATTAAATGTTGAATAATGCAACATTAATCAGAATGATGATGAGAAGCAGCCAGGCAATGATATAGTTCTACTACAGGATGATGTGCTGGAACAGTGTTAGCAGAAAGAAGGGTGTGGAGGAGTTACTGGAAGATAATACAAAATAGCTGATGTTCTGCTGATTTCAGTAATGCCATAACTTCAATTTTCCTGTGGAGAAGAAAAATGTGAGGACTATGCCTGGGGAAAAGCAGCAAGAAAATAGAAGCAGCAAAGAGGTAGAGTGGAAAAAAAGTTAGTTCCTGCTTAACAGGCACAAGTGGCATTAAATTCAAACCAAAAGAAAACATGTAATATACAGACAAAAACAAAAGGAGACTTGTAGCACATGTAAAATCTAAAACGGAAGAAAATAAGAATTATGATATTTAGGACAACAGAATTGTACCACTGTGCTTCAAAGTACATGAAGTACACTTGTTCATACTCTTAGGGCAAAACATTTTTTTGCAAATTTACTTATAAAATTTTACATTGCTAGACGCTTGTGGCATTATGTGAAAAGTAAAGTAACAGTACTTTGGTCAAAGTATGGTTTTGTGAATGTAAATGTGAACACAAGAGGGAAACTGTTGGTGCAATTCAAAACAGATGTGGTGGAGAAGCTGGCAGATTAATACAAATCTATTCTCAAACAGTTCATTCTATCAAAAAATAAACAGACTAAAGAAATATATGATCAAAAGGCTAGTAATATGGGTAACTTTAGAAATCTGATAAAGTTGCAACATATGCAAAGTATTATAAAAATGTTTTTTAAATATTTTATTAACGTCACATATTACATAGTAACATGAATACACAATCAGTTATAAAACAGAATACAAACCATTACATAGATATTTGTCATGCATTATACAAATGTGATTTTTGTTTTAACTATTATTCAATTTAACATTGCATAGATTGTTCAAGTCCTAGCTTCCCTGAAATTTTGATCCTTCTGTTCTGAACATTATTCTGTATATATTGTTCCTACAGATTCTATTTCTTTCTATGTAATTTTCGCCTTCCTGTTTTCTAAAAATCCTACCTCTAATTCTGTTATAGCCAGTTTTGTTTTTGATTTCAATTTTCTAGTAATTGATTTTCTGGCAGCTAACTACCCTATAGTTAGTAGACCCTTACTACATCTGGGCAATTAATTTTCTATATTTCAACTCAAAAGAAACATTTTCTTAGTAACAATAACTTGCTTACTTAACATTTCTGATAAGGAACCCTATAGGGAATTTCTAAAATCGATCAAACTGTTGCATTCCCATAAAACATGTTCTTAAGAACAAACTTGGAAATACTATCAAAAATTCAAAACTCCCAACTCCCTTACTGAATACAAGCAACTACAAAATCAAGTAAAAAAAACAAATAGCTATTGACCGTAAATCATACTATCTTAAAATTCAAAACAACCATAAAACCAACCCAAAAAAATTCTGGAGTAGCATATCATCAATTCTTTGTCCAGGCAATAAAGAGAACCCCTGTCCTGACCCAGACTATCCTGACCTTGTCCTAGCTACCCAATTCAATTCATTTTTCATTGATTCTGTCACTAAACTGACCTCTTCTTTCCCTAATAACATCTCCTCCAGCACATCCAAAACTACAGCTTCAACAGCCAATAACTCTCAGTCCTCTCCTTTCACTCTCAAATCCATTCCTACCAATACTATACTAAAACTAAAACCTTGTTCTAATGCCCCAGATAACATTCCATCCAACTTTCTCAAATTAGCTGCCGATGGCATAGCTCTTCCCATCTCCATCCTAATTAACCACTCCATCCAAGAGTCCTGCGTACCACTCCTCTGGAAAAAAGCCTTCATCATCCCCCTCCACAAAGAAGGTAGCAACTTTACAATCTCCAACTTTTGCACAATAACTATCCTGTCCCCTATCTCTAAGATTCTGGAAAAATGTATCCACCTGCAACTTTTACCATACCTGCTTGACAACCAACTATTGACTCCAACACAACATGGGTTTAGACCAGGACATAGCACCACCGCTGCCCTCCTTTCCTTCCTCGAAATCATCAACTCTGCCCGGGATGCTGGCAGCATAGTTTCTACCCTCCTCCTCGACTTATTCAAGGCCTTTGATACTGTCTCCCATAAGCTCCTCCTTTTCAAGCTCTCCCATCTCAACCTTTCCTTTTCTTCCATCAACTGGTTCACCAGCTACCTATCAGCTAGGGAACAAGCTGTCAAGTGGAACAACTGTACTTATTCTTTCCTGCATACTCCAACAGGGGTTCCTCATGACTCCATATTGGGCCCCTTAGTATTCAACATTTTTATTAATGACTTCTATCAACACATCCCAAATGCTAAATTCGTCCAATACACAGATGACTCTACCATTATCTGCTCTGCCAAAACTCTCCCTACATTAATGAACATAACCCAAGAGGCCTTCTCTTGTACCAAATCCTGGAAGCTAGACAACCACTTAGCCCTTAATGCATCCAAGTCCAAAATAATGATTTTCTCCCCATCTAGACACACTGTTATGGACAAAACATCATTCTCTACACTCAGTCAAAACAAGACCTCTATTGAAATAGTTCCCCATGCAAAACTTCTGGGCGTCCTTATTGATGACCAGCTAAAATTTGACATCCACGTTCAAACTAATATTAAAAAAAACTCATCAAAAGCTTGGAATGCTTTATAGTCACAGACAAAACCTTTCTCTTTCATCCACACAATTACTATCCACCACCTACCTTATCCCCTCTCTTCTTTATGGAGCCCCACTACTTACTAATCTCCAATCAACCCTGAAATTAAAGTTATCTGCATGCTACAATAAAATTTACCAAGTTTGCCACAGGATCTAAATCCTCCACTCATCACTGTAACTCCCTCCATGCCCTAAACTGGTTAGAACTCCCAAACTATCTAACTCTCATTCAACTAACAACAGTACATAAACTCATCTTTAAACCCTCTAACTGTCCTTCTCTCTCCTCTACCTTAAAAATCCGGCAACCTCATAGAACACTAAGATCCACAAATCAAAATCTCCTTGAACTTCACAAGTCTTTATGTTCCACAGGGCGACTCCTACTGCCCTTCTTCCTGGCTAGATTATGGAACTCACTTCCCCCACACATTAGAACTACCCAGAATCTCCATTCCTTTAAAACCTTACTCCACTCTCATCTCTCTTCTCTCTGGGAATGCTCTTGCTCTCACCCTTCCTGAAACCTTACACCTCTCCTTAATTTTTTATACTCAGACTTAGCCATTGGATGTGTATATTTCTATTGTCTCCATATATGATGTACTACTTGCGCATGAATTGTACAACTTGAACATACTTTAGTTATTATTGTAAATATCTAGAAATGCTGTACATGAGTTATTCTACTTCTGAATATTGCAAAAACATTTTTCTGTTTGGAATTTTCTGCTGGAGCTTTTCTCCCTGGGCCTCCATTGAAAACGGGCTCTTTTAGGCCCAATGGACTTTCCAGGTCAACAAACTGCAATAAAATAAATAAATAAATAAACTATTTCCCATTGCACCTCCAGAAATTGTTGTCTATCTATGGAAAAATTCTCTGATGTCTGCTTGGGATATAAAATAAAGAGATTTAAATAGTGACAAAATGAGAGGAAGTGTTCATTTTTAGGAGCAAGTGAAAACATTGCTTCTTTTCTGAGTCACATAAACAATTGGATAATAAATGTGATAAATATTCGCAATGTGGATAAAAAGGACATTCAGAAAAGTAATGTGTACTTAAATGAAGAACATGTCTAAAATCAGGACATCTGTGGTTTGTGAAACTGAACAAGCTGAAAGTATAAATGAAATTGAAAGAGAATAAATGAATGCAGAACATACAGTCATATTACCTGGATCAGAATTAATATATTCTGAACAAGAAATGTTTGCAGAAAATGGAAACACCTTGAATATAGATGTTGAAAGTACTATAAAAGAAGGAAATGAAATGTCTGGTGTAAATAATAATAAAGAGTTTGAAGCACTGAATAATGAGAAAGAATAAGTTAATTTGTTAGGTAATAGAGAAAAATAAACACACCTGATTTAAGGAAGGGACGCCTACAGAAAAGATTAAATTTAAAAGATATAAAGGGACTAGACTCAAAGAAAGGTAAAGGATAACGTAAACTTATTGTCTATAAATAGTATTACAAATGAAGTACGGAGGTTAACAGTACCAGACTGTTGTTAGGAAGTTGGGGCTGACATGATATGTTTGATAGATGTTTATTGTTTTCTCAACTGCAAAGAACACAATGTGATGCGCTGAGCGGATTTAAAGTAGTGTGGTTTATGAGAGTAGAATTATGTTCAGAAATAGCAGTGCTATTAAGTTCTGATGTACAAATATTAGAATATATGATAGGGAAATAAAATATGCAATAATTATGGATTTAAGACTTAGCTTGAAATCATTACAACTAACAGATTCATATGCTCAGACAAGTGTAAAGGACAGAATGAGATGGTTTGAAGAAAATAAATTATATGAGGATGTGTAGAGTTGAAGGCCATGAAAGAAGAAAAGAATGGGAAGATCATAAAGAAATGTGTCCTTTCTATACAGGCTGGACAATGTGGTGGTTAAAATAAAATGAAATATAAACAAGTATAAATGGAATTAATATAAACAAGTATAAATGGAATCGGAAGCAGACTAGT
Source organism: Protopterus annectens (assembly GCF_019279795.1). NCBI lineage: Eukaryota > Metazoa > Chordata > Ceratodontiformes > Protopteridae > Protopterus > Protopterus annectens. The sequence goes on from NC_056735.1 coordinate 1,696,379,965, forward strand.
ATAAACAAAGAAAACAAATACAAAATGTTAGTAAGGGATTATAATGAGTTATAAGAACATAATGATGTTGAAATGTTAAGAAAAGAAAGATAGATTTATGAATCTAATAAGGAAAGAATAAAAACAATGTTCTCTGTCTCTCTGATGAGACTAATCTGCCTGAATCAGTGGTAGCTCAGGTAAATGTAAGAGATCCCACAAGACTTCTCAAAAAAAGAAGGGGAGGTTCCCTGGTGACCTGGCCAAATTTCCCATAGTCAGTATGAATACCACATCAGGTGTCCCCTGAAAAGAGACCATTGGCCTTGTGGGATGAACCCTGTCAACAAAGTGTAAATAAAACAAACTAAAATAAAAATAAAATAGTGCATAGACACGGCACTTGTTACAACCAAAGAAAGAAGAAGTGAATCTCTGTTTAGGAAAATATATTAAGCATGAAAAAGGCAAGATTAAGGCTGTGATGAATATGAAAGGACAACTAGAATATTAACAGATAAGGTAACACCAGAAAGAGTTGATAACATGAAGACAATACCAAGAACTAAGGCATGATTCTAGTGTTAATAAGATGGGTACAGAAGATAATAACATATGAGAAATTAATTTCAGTGCAAGAATTAGAAGATTTATTAAAACATGAAAGAAAATACAGTTTCAGATTTAGATGGAATCAGTCATATTTTTTGTAAGCAAATGACAGCAAAAGAGAAGCTGCATTTTATGAAAGCATTGAATAATTAGTTACAAGAAAGGATAGAGGATGAATAATTATGTGAATGAGAGGTTAAATTTATAAGGAAAAAGGAAAATAATGAAATGATTCATATTTGGAGACCTATTATATTGCCAAAGCTATAGTATAAATTGATGATGAAATCTATATGAGAAGGATAGGTTCATAGGTTGGTACTAGGCTATCAGCCGTGGGCCTATACAAGCCTAGCCATAACAATTCCCTGAATATTTCTTCCCACAATATTTACTTCTCTGGACCCCTGTCTAGCAGAGCAACTGACATGATCCCCAAGGTGAATTTCCTATCTCCCATCCAATCATCAAGGTTTCTTTTGAAGAGGGCCAATGAGGCGCTCTGCTTGACATGTATGGGCAATCTATTCCAGAGTATGGGAGTCTCTGGGTCAGGAACCTATCCCTCCAGCATGTTTTGTTCATTGTGATGACAAGGTTTAGATCCCTGGAGTGTGTGGCTCTGAGGGATTGGGATTTCTTTAAGTGGAGCATGTCCAACAGCTCAGGGTTTGACATGGCCTTGTATGTTAAGCAGAGATTGCCTCTGAGTAGACGATATGCCACAGAGTATAGCTGAAGTTTTTTTAGACAGTCAGCATATGGCATCTGCTTTAGGCCTGTGATTCTTTCAGTAAGGTATTTCTGTGGCCTTTCCAGCTGTTGCAGATGTCTTGTGAGGTACATAACAAATGGGGCATTATACTCTATAATGGGTCTAATGAGGGATGAGTACAGTGGGACAATGATCTTCTTTTTTCTGGATGAAAAGCCCTTAGTGATGAGGTGTCCCACATAGAAGGATTTCCTGACTGTTGTGGCAATGTGGTTATCGAAAGTGAGACCACTGTCCACCTGTGTCCCTAAGTCTCTCATCACACTTTCGATGTTTAGTGTACTGCCACCTATGTGGTAATTCATTGGTACATGTTTTTTCCAAAGGGGATATCTATACATTTCTTGGCATTAAGCTTGAGCCCATGGCTCTGGCACCAGGCATCTGTTTCTGTAAGGCCCTTTTGTAGAATATCCACATCATCTGGGGGATTCAGTAATGGCTTCCAGTTTGCAGTCAACTGCGAACTTCGTTAGGCAGAGTCCCTTAGTGTTGGCCTGTACTTCAGAGAAGTAGATACCAAACAAGAGTGGTCCCAGGACTGAACCCTGAGGTACTCCACTTGTCACTTGTCTGGAGCTGGATTTGGAGTCGGCTACTTTTACATTCTGGGTTCTGTCAGTAAGCCAGTTAGCAACCCATCGAGTGATGTAGGGATTTATGCCCAGCTTAGTAAGTTTATCTATGATTCCAGAGTGGGGGTGGTGTTGAAGGCCTTGGCAAAGTCCAGATAGGCTGTGTGGACCGCTTTACCCTTGTCGACAGCTCTGGAGACTGATTTGAAGAAGTCAATCAGATTCAGGAGAAAAGATCGGCTCTTCACAAACCCAAACTGGGTGGGGTCCAGTGTTTGAAGGTTGCCATTGTCTTTGTTTATAAGTTCCATGATAATGCTTTCCAAGCCCTTGCAGATCAGGCTTGTCAGACTGATGGAACGGTAGTTCCCGGGATCCAAGGTGGATCCCCCCTTGTGGGGTGGGATAACTGTAGCTGTGCACCACTCAGTGGGCACAAAGCCTGAGGTGAGGCTATGATTAAACATGACACTTAGGTGAGGTGCCAGTTCATTTTGTAGTTCATGTAGTACACAACCTGGGATGACATCTGGTCCCATGGATGTTGTATTCTTAGTTTTGGTGAGTGCGGTTTCTACCTGTGTGGCTGTGATTGCTGGAATTTGGCAATCTTTTGGTATTGAGATGGGCCCTTTAGGGGGTGAGAGGGGGGTGAAGTTAGCACTAAATTGATCTGCCAGGATATTGGCAATATCTTTGGGATCAGTATATTTAATGTCATTCTGTTGTAGCTCAGAGCAGATCTGAGCATTGCCATTTAGATTCTTGACTATAGAATGCCTTGTGGTTGTCTTTGGAATCTTTGGCAATTTTATTTTTGTAACTGGCTTTTGAAGATTTTATGAGGGATCTCAGCTTCTTACTGAGGCTGGTGAGGGAGTTTTTTGCATCCTGGGATTTTCCTCTTTTCTGCAACAGTTGTTGTATAGTTTGTTTATAGCAGGGAACCACCAGATTGGCTTCCTTTTTTGGAGAAGAGCATCTTGGTTCTATTTGGGATGGCACGATTCATGCATGAGTGGATGTGCTCGTACAGTGCCTTAGTGTAGGATTCTGCAGTCAAACTTTCAGATCCCGTCTGCATGGGTGTCGTGAAGTTTGTCACTTCTAACTTCAGTAGCATGAAGTTGGCTTTGGAGAAGTTTTTTAAGGAGGTTTCCTTACTGGGGGGTGGGGGTGGGATGTGGATTTCAAGGGTGATTTGCTTATGGTCAGACCTGACCAATGAGGGGGTGACCACTGGTGTGGAGCATCGATCTCCCATGTTGGTAATGACCAGGTCTAGGATAGCAAACTGACAAATTAAATAATGGCAGAAAAAGGAAATAATTTACAGATATGTTTATTGTAACATATAAACAGTAGAAGGTGTTAATAAAGTGAAAAATATACTAAGGAGATTCCCATATTTTTAGAGCTTACATTTTTAATGAACAATAATTCTTCAGAAAATGTATCATAAAATCAGTGAGCTGTTAAAATACTAAGTTCACAGTTATACCACTAATACTTCAATGATTTGATATCTATTAAAGAGTTACATGACCAGTTCACACATTGTCATAAAATAAAAGCAATACTAAACAATTAGAAGGGATTTACAATAAAATACATTAAAATCATTTGTTAATATGTTGTTCTTCTTTTCTTTTTCAGCCCTCATTTGATGTTTAGGTGACTATTTAAACCAAGAAACCTACTGGAATATAACCTGATTTGCCAGTATAGTTCCCTGCATTCTAAAATAGTACTGAAATCACCACCTCTAAAAATCTGCATTCAGTTGTTCTGTAATCAAAAATGTAAACTTCCTAAAATCAACACAAGAAAGGCCATGCTTTAATAAAGAATTGTTTTCATTTTTATTCATAATGGCCAATGAATGCTCTTATATTCTCTCTTAATCATTATTTTACCAATGTAAAAAGCTCTGCAATAGATGCATTTGGCTAAATACACTAGATGTTCTGACTTACATGTAAATGTATCATTAATCTTAAGTCTCAACATTTGCTACTTTGAAGAAAGAAGAAACAACAATAAAACAACACGGTTTACAAAAGTGACATAGAAAATTACCCTTTTTATTAAATCTCTGATGTTTGCCGTATTATCCTTTTCCAACAAGTCGTTTAAATTCTATCCTTTTTCTCCTCATAAGAGTTGGTGCATCACCCACTATTTTTTTTAATTCATCATTGTTCCATAATCTTCTCCAATAAAAATTAAAAAATGTTAATAAGTCCTGATGTCTTTAAAGAATGAGTTAGAACACAAATGGAGGTTATGTACTTAACCATAACCCCAGATTCTTTAATTCTAGTCCTTCTGATACAATGTATGGGATCCAGCCTCTGCATAGATCCAAACTGGCCAATTTAGTGCGCCAGCCTTAAGCCCTTCCAAAATTCTTTCCCCATAAGGCCCTTCTCCACCCTGACTAACTCAGATCAAGTTTGATACCCAGCTGGAACATATCTGTACTGTCTTTGACGCAAGTATAAAGTTCTCTAAAAGACATTATGGTAGGGGGTAGGAGGGAGGGTTGTCTTATTAGATGGACAGGAATGAAAGGATCTGTTATTATGATAAGAACATAACTTTGAAATCTTAGTCATTCATTCAGTCCATACAGTCTGATATATGAGTCAGAATCCCCAGCTACTGGACTCCTGGGTGGCCTCAAGACAGAAGACCTTTCAGTCAGGAAGCCCCAAAGGAAGCCCGGACCCTAAAAGAAAGGTCCAATTTGTAGGTGCTTGAAAAAATGTATGGATTGAAGTGGCTGTTTGTCAGATATCATCTAATGACAACAACCTAGAAAAGGCATCAGAAGTAGACATTGCTCTAGCAGAGTGGGCTTAGAGCATAATTGGCAATGGCTTATTCTTGGAAGTATAAATAAATTAATTATGTGGATAGCACAGTGGTGCAGCGGTACCATTGTCGCCTCACAGCAAGAGGTTGCCCAGTTCGATTCTCAGCTGGGGTGCCTTCGTTGTAGAGATTGCATGTCCCCCCTGCATTTGTATAGGTTTCCTCCCAGTGCTCCAGTTTCTTCCCATGTTACAAAGACATGCATCTTAAAGCATTTCTCCCTGGGCCTCTGCTGAAAACTGGCTTCATTCCAAGTTGGAGTTTCCCGGTTAACAAATGTTAAATAAATAAAAATAAATATAATCCGACATCCATCGTGACAGAAAAACTTTAGAAACTCCTTTGTCTTATTTGTTTTGTGCAAACAAAGCAAATAACTGTTCATCTTTCCTTAAAGGGGCAGTCCTATTGAGATAAAATGTAATTGTCTGTGACTATCTAATGGGTGCAGGATGTATTCCCCTCTGTTTTAGTAGTTTGGAAAAATACTGGAAAGTGAAAAGATTGGGAACAGTTATTCTCTGAAGCTACTCTTGTAAGTAAGGAAGTGATACTTCTGAGAATAACCTCATCTTTATGTAAAACTACATATGGAGAAACTGAAGACAAAGCATGGAGCTCTGATACTCTTTTGGCTGATGTGATTGCTACTAACAGAACAGACTTCCATGACAAGAACTTTAATTCTACTGAAGTTACTGGTTCAAATGGAGGTTTGGATACAGCTTCCACCATGAAGGTCACATCCCACGAAGGGGGGGTTGGATCTTAGATAGGACGTCTTAAGTAAAATATCCCCTTGAGACAGACTTTGCACAATTTGTGGAAGTAAACCTACATGGAAAGAGGAGATGGAGGCTAACCAAACCTTGATGGAAGAGAAGCTAGAAAATGGTGGAAATAGGGTAGACAAGAAGAGGAGACTTTCTGTTACTGTGACTATAATGGGGTCCCCTCCATTATACTCAGCCCAAATTGCAAATCGTTTCCATTTAGTGGTACACCTTCCAGGTAGATGTTTCTGGGAAGCTGAGAGAATCTGTAAAACTTCTGAGGATTAGGAGTTCTCATACCATCACTGGAATTGCAGAATCTCAGCTTGGGAAGACCCAGATATGGGTTACAGATAGGTAAATTATCAGATCCAGGAATGGATCTAGAAACCAAGGGTATTCCTCGTATAGGTTTTCAGTCAGGGAAATCAAATCTGTCTGGGTCATAAGGGACAATGAGGATGATTTTGGACATGCACTGAATAGCTTTCTGCATGAATTTGGTCAGGAGGGGAAGAGGAAGATAAGCATAAAGAAACCCTGGTGACCAAGGACTGGACAGAGTGTCCATAGGGTTCAACCTCACATGGGTGAGAATGGTGAAATAACTGTTGCACCTGGTGTCCTATGGGTTTGCAAACAGACTGCAGCATGGTTTGCCCCAGTGGTTGAAAATCTGCTTCACTACAGATCGATTTATAGATTACTCATGAGGAAGGATAAAAGTTCTGCTTAACATGTCTACAAGGTTGTTGAGTTTCCCAGAGCTGCAAGCCACTGTAAGGAACTGGTGAGAGGCCATCATCATCACTGCCACACTCTTTTAGCTTTGTGGAAGTGCAGATAGGATCTCGTCTTCCCTTGCTTACTTATATACCAGACCATGGTCATGTTGTCTGTAGGAATGCTTATCACACCTAGAGGAAGCCAGTCATGAAATTCCTGCAACACAAGGAGAACTGCCATCACTTCCAGGACATTTATGTGAAGACAAGCCTTTAATTAAGAGCAGCATGTACCTTGGATGATTCTCCCTTCACAATGCTCCACCCTCTCCAACCCCCCAGGGAGGATGCATCTGTGGTAAGAACTGCTACTAGTGGGGTAACTTGGAAAGGTCTTCCTTGTGTTATGAATGGAGAGTTGAACCCCCCCCCCCGCAGATGGGATTGACAAAAAAAGTGTTATTTGTACAGGGAGAGACAAAGGGTTATCTCTCTGACACCACTGAGATTAAAGCAACCACTGTAGAATCCTCATGTGATACTGGGTGAATTGAACCAGGATTATAGACACTGCCATTAAACCCAGTGCTCTTAATACCAGTCATGATGAGGGATACATGTCTAGAAAATCTCAGACTACTTGTCTGAACAGTAAGATGCTCTTGAATGGAAGGAAGATTTATGGAATTGCTGTGTTCAATACACGCTCCAAAAAACTAAGTAATGAGTGGGGACCTATATGGATTTTACTAAATTCACAGTAATTCCCAGGGATGCTCATAGTTGGAGAACATTATTTTTTGACTGGAGGAGAGACTCCTGGGAAGCTGTTTCCGAGAACCAGTCATCTAGATATGGGAAAATTCTGAATTCCTGAAATCACACATGAGCTGGAAATACTGCCATGCATTACATAAGCACTCTGGGGTGCTGTGGTGAGACCAAATGGCAGGGCTCTGAACTGTTAATGGCTGGCTCATAAATGGAAAAAAAGAAGTTACATACTCACCATAACATTCCATCTGAGTAGTTGTACTTCATTTGTCTTCAGCCTGTGGGAATACGGATCCGTATCGGATCCAAGCCAGCAAATATTACTAGCATCAGCTCTGAGCTCCAGACTCCTCCCCTTACCCATAATACACCTCCACTGCCTTCCATCCCCAGATTGGGTTTGTTGAACTTATACTTAGAACCCGACCTGATAACATACTTGTGCCTGATCATGCGCCAAGGTCTGGGGGAAGGAGGGAGGGACAGTTGAAGACAAATGAAGTACAACTACTCAGATGGAATGTTATGGTGAGTACATAACTTCTTTATCTGAAGTAGTTTACTTCATTTGGTCTTCAACCTGTGGGACAGAGTTTCCAGCTGCTAAACTCCTGGGGGGCCCTCAGGGAAGGATATTCTGGAGCACCACGGAGCCAATGAGAAATAAATGTATGAGATGAGGACCAAGTAGCTGCAGAGCAAATGTCATCCAAAGACACTCTAGACCAGAAAGCCGCAGATGTAGCCATGGATCTAGTGGAATGAACTTTTACCTGACCTGGAGAAGACATGCCTTTGTCCTTATAGACCTGCAGGATACATGAAGAAATCCATCTAGCTATAGTGACCTTGGAAATAGGTTTCCCCAAAAAGGGTCTATAGAAGGAAACAAACAATCAGATTCACCAAAATTTTTTGTCCTGTGTAAATAGAATCGTAACTGTCTATGAACATCCAACATGTGTAACTTGAATTCCATCTTGTTCATAAAATTGAGAAAGAACACAGGCAAATTTATAGTCTGATTGATATTGACTGATGATGCCACCTTAGGAAGAAAAGATGGACTGGTTCGAAGGGAAACTCACTCTTTATGAAAAATCATGTACGGAAGTTTAATGGACAAGGCCTGTAATTCTGAAACCCTTCTAGCAGAGGTAATAGCTACCAGAAAAGATGTTTTCCACAGTAGAAATTTTAGATCTGCAGTTGTGGCAGGCTCGAAAGGTGGAGCGGCCAGAGCTTGGAGAACCATAGTAAGGTCCCATGGGGGAACAGAATCTTTGACCGGGGGGCGTAGCAAAAAGGTTCTGTTGATAAAAGCTTTACACAGTCTGGAAGATGCTAAGAATTCAGAATTCTTGCCCACATGAGATTGGAAAATGGCAGCCAACTGAACTTTGACAATAGAAGAACTAGCTCCATGCTAGAAAATCAAGAATAGTGGAAACAGGAGCCGTGAAAGGGTCTAAACTCCTCTGAGAGGCCCAGAAAGAATAATGGTTCCACTTGCTGCGATAAACCTTTCTGGTTGAAGACTTATGAACAGCTACCAAAATAGATCTAACTGAAGAGGATAGTCCATGAGTCTTAGCAATTATGGGAACTGGAGCAGCCAAGCCATGAGCTTCAGGCTGTCCAAACTCAGATGAGGCACCTCCAAGGGGTGTGAAATCAAATCCTGAATGGGATCTAGGATCCAAGGTGGAGCCAGAAGGTGAGACCAAAGGAAGGGAAACCATACTTGGCGAGGCCAGAATGGGGTAATGAGGATCACCTTGCTTCTCAGTCGACAAGCTTTCTGCAGAAACCTTGGAATGAGAGGTACTGGCAGGTAAGCATACAGAAGACCGGGATGGCAAGCATGAACTAGAGCATCTCTGGGGGACTCTGCCGGCAGGGGGGGTGTAGAGTGAAAAACTTGCTGCACTTCACATTAGATGGAGATGCAAAGAGATGGCAGTAAGGTTGACCCCACTCGCTGAAGATCTGTTCCACTACTGACAGATTCAGAGACCACTCATAAGGCATTAGAATGGTCTGACTTAGCCTGTCCGCTAGAATGTTGGACCATCCCGGAATGTGCATTGCGATGAGAAAGCGACCAGTGGAGATCGCCCATTCCCACACTCTCATGGCCTCATGACAAAGGTGGTAAGATCTGGTCCTTCCTAGTTTGTTGATATACCAGACTACTGACATGTTGTCTGATTGAATGGCAATCGTCCCCAGAAGAAGAAAGGCATGAAGGGCCTGCAATGCTAGAAGGACCGCCCTCATCTCTAGGACATTGATATGTAAGCTGGTCTCTGTGGGGGACCACCGGCCTTGGACTGTCCTGCCCAAACAATGCCCCCCACCTGAGTTGGGAGGCATCCATGGTCACTGTGGTTTAGGCTGGGGCTGGAACAAAGGGTCATCCCTCCAAAATGTCCAGAGAGCTCATCCACCATATGAGGGACGACCGACACACTCGACTTAGGTGGATAGGGTAAGTTAATGGTAGTTCCAACAGGAACCACTGAGCCGCTAGAGCCCACTGAAGAATCCGCATGTGTAGCCGAGCACACAGAAGAAGAGTTATGGTCGCCGCAATTGAGCCTAGGGCCCTCAACACTGATTCTGCCATATGGAGGTGAGAATGGTAGATCAGGGAGACATGCATCCTGAGGTTCTGAACTCTCTCCGAAGCCAGGAATACTTTGCACTGAAGTGTATCTATCATGGCACCAATGTAGTCTATTACCTGTATAGGATCTAGGAGAGATTTGGATGTGTTGATTGTGATACCCAAACTCAGGGCATATGTCAGAAAGTAATCCTGGTTTGGGAAAGTAGACACCTGGTGGGAGCAGTGAGGAGCCAGTCGTCTAGGTACGGATAGACCTGAATCCCCTGAAGCCTCAGGTGAGCCACTACAACCGTTATCAGTTGGTAAACATCCTGAACTTCCTGGGGGCTGTGGTGAGACCAAAGGGTAGGGCTTAACATTGATAATGATTGGCCCATAGCCAGAAGTGGAGGAACCTCCTGGAGCTTCTGTGCATTTTTATGTGATAGTAAGCATCCTGGAGGTCTAACGAGCACATCCAGTTGCTTTCTTGCAGGTATGGGATGATGGACTGTAGTGTGACCATCCAGAACTTCTCTTTGGCAACTGACAGGTTCAGGGTAGAGAGGTCCAGAATGGGCCTTAAGTCCCCTGTTTTTTTTGGCACAAAAAAAACTTGGAGTAGAAGCCCGATGCAGACTGATCTGGTGGGATGGTTTTGATGGCTCGTTTTACTAGCAGCTTGAGAATTTCTGTGCTGCTGCCTCCCTTTGCATGGGTGAACATCTGAGAGGTTTCTGGGAGATATGGGGTAACCCATGAAGGGGATAGAATATCCTCTGGATATGATTTGAAGCACCCAGTGGTCCATTTTTATGGACTCCCATGCCGATGGGAGCAAGGACAATCATTCCCCGACTGCCTCCAGAGTAGAGCAGCCGGGCAACCCCTCAGGGTTGCTGCCCGGGTCTGTCTGAGAATTGTTCTAGAGACCTGAAGTTTCATGGACCCCCCTCTGCCTCTGGGCTGGCATCCATTCTGTCCCCCTCTGCCTATAGGGGAAGAAGGGCCCTGAGTGTCCAGGGAATACTGAGACTTCTGGAACCACATCTTCTTTTGCCCTCTCTGGTTCCGGGAAAAAGACCTTTGAGGTTTAGAGAAGTGGATTCCGATGGCAGACAGTGTCTTCCTGTCCTTCTCACTCTGAACTAGTGTCTCCTTGTCGGTCTTACCAAAAAGTGTCGACCCGTCATAAGGGGCATTGGCAAAAGATGCCTTAAAGGGTTCGGTAAATTGACACAACCTGAGCCAAGCATTATGCCTCATGGACACGCCAGACCCAGCCACCCTAGCCACTCCTTCCATAGCATGGGAGCGGAGTCACATGGACATATTTGATACAGCTTTAGAGTGGCTATTTTCACAGAGAACGAAGCCTTGTCCTCCTGCGACATGGACGTGGGTGGGGACTCCTCCAGCTCCTTTACTAGGTCGCATTGGAATCTGGTGACATGGGACAAGTAATTCAGTGCCCTGATCGAAAAGGTAGCTGAAGCATACACCCGCTTCCCTAGGCGGTCCATCATCCGTGACTCCCGGTCAGGAGAGTGGACCGAATAACTCTCCTGAGATAGTTCCTTCTTAGTGGCTGCTGCTACCACCATGGCGTCCACAGGGGAACCCTTATTCCAGGATGACCTGTTAATGGGGGGGCTTAAAATTTTTATCAGGTCTCTTAGGGATAGGATCCACTGTGCCTGGTTCCTTCCATGCCCACAAGGTGATCAAATCCACTAAAAGATCCGCAGGATGGGACACCTAGGAATTAGACAGGCCCATGCCGAAAGCCTCCAGGAACACAGACTCATCACAAGAGGGTTTGGGGGTAGACCAATCTCCCCGGTGGTGCAGGATCTCCATGATGTCTCCAAAGGAGACATCCCCGGGAGGTGATCTTGGGGAACCCTCTCCATCATCTAAATCTGTGTCCTCAGTTAGGGGCACGAGGGAGTCCAACTACCTCCTCTTGCACGTATGCTTGCGAGGCACATCTCCAGTGGTGCTCTCAGGGGAGCGCTCGCAAGCCATCTGTTCCTCAGGGGGAACCATCTGGGGCTCTTCGAGCACGGACTGTCCCTCTGGTAAAACAATGGGGACCTTAGCCAGAGCCGAGGGCGTCTGGGTGGAGTCTGGGGGGATGGTCAGGGGTCACGATCTGATGGATAGGACCCTTTCTACCACATCAAACACTAAAGGAGAGCGGACCTCCTGGGAAGCTAATAAGGAGGCCGGTCTCCCTGGGTCTGACGCGAGAATTGGAGCTGGTCCCAAACTGGATGGAGCTCCGAGGGAAGGGGACCTGGCTCGACAATGTCAGAGCTGATGGAAAAGGATTCACTCTCTCGGATCCGACACCCAAGCTCTATCTCTGAGAGTGGCTCAGATCCGAACAGGTCGGATCCGAGACACTCCAGGCAGTTGTCGGTGTCGAGGAAACATGTGCAGCCGGTGCCAACACCCTGACCAAGGCCAACCTCGGATCCAAGTACTCCGAAGCCAAAGGTCGGATCGGGGAAGGAGAAATGGGTTGAAAGAAAGGATGCAAGCTCCCCCCCTCCAGAGGGAGGGGATCCTAGCAAGACCCCCATCTGGATCTGTGTACAGATAAAGTGCCTCATCATCTTATCCAGATCTATATCCGATAAGAAGCAGTTGACCGTGACGAGGCCACGGACTCTGACCTGGTGGGTTGGGGAACCGAGGCTTGGGAGACTGAACGTGCCTCATCCAGCTCCGGGGAGAACCTCAGAGACTGGAGCCAAGGGGAGTCATGGATCCATGCTGACTTGTTCGGAGAAGCAAGGTCTGGGGACCTCCTCATCTTTTCCTTCATCTTCGACTCTCTCTCCCATTCTCTACCTCTCCTCTGCTTTGCTACCACAGGCTTAGATGCAGGAGTTTGAGTCCTAGCCTGGGAGGGAGGAGAAGCCAGAGGAAGAGAAGAGGGAGAGGCAGTCACAGCAGTCGCTGTGACTGAAGTCGAAGACGAGGAAGGAGGATCAGTAGAAGGAAGAAGACCTTTGAGAGCCAACTTGGCCTTCCTATCTTTTAAAGCTCAGGGGTTGAACCCCGCACAAATGGAGCAATCCACACTAAGATGGGCCATACCTAGGCACAACACACACACAGTGTGGCCATCTGCTGGGAAGAGCTTATGGCCACACTCTGTGCAGTGCTTGAAGACAAGTTTTTCAGCCATCCTGTGAGAAAGAAAGAAAGCCTTAAAAAAGACAGGCAAAAAAAACTTTCTTAACTCTAACACACACACACACCCACTCACCACGCTAGTCTATAGACAATACTAAAGGGGGGGAGGGGCACTACAGAACAAACTACTCTATCTACCTAAACAGACTTACACTCTACGCCAAAGCAATGGGAGAGGAGAAAGGGTACTTAAACTAACCTAGATTGGTGAAAGAAAATGAAAGTTTTAAACTTACAGTAGAGAAATAACCCACTGCTACCTGTTGCTCTGAAGACACGATGTATAGCAAATTGCGGTAAACAAGATCTGGGGATGGAAGGCAGTGGAGGTGTATTATGGGTTAGGGTTGGAGTCTGGAGCTTGGAGCTGATGCTAGTAATATTTGCCGGCTCGGATCTGATATGGATCCATATTCCCACAGGTTGAAGACCAAATGAAGTCAACTACTTCAGATGTAACAATCTCCTAGACTCCTTATGAATCTTTATATAAGATAAGCATCCTAGAGAGCTATTAAGCACATTCATTTGTTCTTTCATAAACATGAAAATTTTGACTCACCACGACCATTTGAAAGAGGTTTTTTTTGACATCATAGTTTAGAAGACTTATATATACTGTAAATATGCTGAATTCATAAAAACATTTCTTTAAAAAAATTGTCTGGAGATCCTTTTCTTTCTTTGGAACCAAAAAGAAGCGTGAGCAGAATCTTGACCTGTGCTGGTCTGGTGGGACCTCTTCAATGGCTCTTTTATCAGTAGAGAATAGATCTTTAATACAACAGCATTTCCCTGAATGGGTGGGACATCTGACAATGGGAAGGAAGGGGGAGGGATGTTCCAAAAACAGAATGTAATATCCTCTGAATATTTCCTTTCTTACTCATCTGTCTCTGGTGAGATGAAAGCATGAGTAAGTGTAGAGAGATATGCTTCCTTTGACTGCCACAACAGCGGGATAGTCAGGCAAAGCTTTAGGGATTTTGAGGTCTCTCACTGAAGAAGTGACCCCTGAAGCCCTGGTTCTGCAGATCCCCTCCACCTCTGGGCCTGTGTCCATTGAAGTGACTGTCTCTGCCATGGCTATCCCTATCAGAAACAGAGTTTTACTGACCACAGGATTTGCAAAATCAGATTGACTGAGCACCCTTTTGGTTCGTACTGAATAAGCTCTGTGGTGGCTTGAGTTTCACTCCCACTGCAGAGGCTGTCTTTCTGTCTTACTCAGACTTTTGCTTGCATTACTTGGCTGTTTTGTAAACAAGTTGGTTCCACTGAATGGCATGTTTGCGAAGGATGGTTTAAAGCTGCCTACAAAGTCACATAGGAGCAGCCAAGCATGGCATCTCATAGCAATTCCTGCCCCAAATGCACTTGCTGCTCCATCCGCTACATTGTAAAAAAGATACATGGGCAAGTTAGTAGTATTGCTCATGTTTGACAAAGTAGCCTGCAGGTGCTTCTGTGCCTCCAGTGTGATGGGATTCTTCAGAGCGGACATAGCTTGTTGTGCCAGGTCCCTCTAGGTCCTAGTCATATGAGCGGCTTATCTGATGGCCCTGATAGCAAAGGTACCAGAAGCATGCGCTTGCTTCCCTGGTCTATCCACATCCTGAGACTCCTTATTGGGTAGGTGGATAGAAGACGAGTCCTCTGACAGTTCCTTTTTGGAGGCTGTCACAATAATGATAAAATCCACAGAAGGAATTTTGGCCTATAGGAGTTTGTCTTCAGGGGATATAAGTATGTTATCTGGCTTTCTGAGGACTGCTGCACTTGTGTCTAATTTCTGCCAAACTTTTATTTACTGCCAGCTCAGCCATTTTGTCAGCTGGAGGGACCACTCAAGAATTAGGAGTCATCCCGTATGCCTCAATCAGAAATGCTTCATCCTGAGAGGGAAACTCAGCTGGCCAAAATCCCATCTACCTCATGATCTCCAGTATCTCACCAAAGGACAAGTCCTTGTTAGTGGATTGGGAGGAAACGTCTTTGTCATCCAAATCAGTGCCTGATGTGACAGATTCTTTTGGTGAGACTACATGCTTCCTCTTGCATGCCCTCTTCCAGGGTAGCTCGGTGGATGATGAACCTGTGTCCTCAGAGGGCTGTTGCTGCTGTAATGCAGTAGGTTTGGGGCCAACAGGATGAAACTGCCTAGATGATGCCTGCTGTGAAGCCAAACTCAAGGAGAGGTGGTCATGGGGAGGACCTGTGGCCGGAAATCCTGTGGATCCACCCTATGAGGTGATATGATTCTCCCCAACAGTAGGAAAGCCATTTCTACTTTGGTAGGACCTGAGGAAATCTCACCCATGGTCCCTTAAACAAGGAGGGAACCAATGACCTGGGTTGATTTCCTGGATCCAACTGAGTAGATGACACCGAGGTTTCTAAGGTGGAAGGTTCTGTCATTACCAATGGAACCATCCACTCAACCCCACTGCCCCAGACTCAATCATAGGCTCTGGAGGAAACCGCAATGGAAAGACTGAATCCAACTCTCCAAGAGATGTGGAGACATGGCTCCTTGACCGTGGAGCAACAGTACCCAGTTGACTAAATGGATCCAAGAAAGCCAGAGCAGTAGGACAGACTGTTGAGGGTAACTGGATGGGAGTGAAATGTATGAACCCAGTTGACTTCAGAGCCAACTGAGTCACAATGACCCCCCCCCCCATACTGATTTGGGTTCAAAGCAACTCCTGCGGCAGACAACCCAAATCCACTTTGGAGGCACTGCAATACACTTGAATGACTTAGTAGATAAGGCAGATGCAGGTCTGGAAATAGGCGTCTCCACCCTCTTAGGAGAGTCTTGGATGATAATCAGTAAGGAATCAAGATCCGAAGGTGCTCTAGCCAGGGTATCTTCTAGTTTAAGTATTTTTGGAATTGAAACTGGAGCTGAATCCTCTGTCTGCAATTTATTTGGCTCTAAAGATTTCTCTGTTGACTTCTTTGTTTTGGAAGACACTGGATCCAGCAGGAGAAAGCCTCGAGTATAAGACTGTTCCTCCTATTCGACAGAGCTGTGGGTCTAAAGGCAGCACAGATATCCTAGATGGAATTAAGGTGTGCTACCCCTATACGGACTACACATAAAATCATAAAGAGTCCTGGGGGGAATGTTATATCCACACTGGGATATGTTTGAAACTCAACTTCTGCTACATACTGAAACACGAAAACGAAGTACATGTATTCGCACACATGCACAAAAACACACAAACACACAAACACACACACACGCACATGCACACACAAGCACACACACCCTCTAAATAGCACCAGATTAACTCTTATGTTGAACTTTAAGGTTATCTAAATAAAACTATCAATACTGACAAAATTTAATAGAATTCTATACACTATAATCATAAATACTAAGGATGTTAAGCTAGTTAAGACAGTTTATTCTAGAACTACAAAAAATGGTACAAGGCTGAAAGTGGAAGGCTAAATAACTAGGAAAATAAAAAAAAAATCTTCAAATTACTAGACAAAACTTGCCAAAAACGTATCTAATCTAATAATCTCAACATGGTCAAAGACCAAAAAATGACCAGAAAATTCTCAACACACTACCCAGAAAGAGGCAGAACACTTTACTGGTGAGATCTGTGTTGCTTGTCCAAGAGGCAGTAAATGAGATCTGTGTTAGTCGGGGGAAGCAGGACATTATGGGAAAAAAATTTTGGAAGGGCTCAAGACTGGAACACTAATTGGCCAAATCAGATCTGAGCAGGGGCTCGAGAACTCATACGTCAGATTGGATGGACAAAGTGGGATCTAGTGGCACCAAAATTATGTGTGTTAAATTTCTATCCTGAAATGAAACCAGATTTCAGAATGAGAGGAAACTGTGGCCATCTTTTCGCTGTAACCTCTTTAACTACATCACTTACTAACTTTAAAAGATAATTTCTATTGAGGAAATAATTGTTGTAAAATAACCTTTTCTTTGTTGGGTTAATCATCTTCCAAGCCTATTAAGTCTTACAAAATTACTTTTAATAATGCTCTTTATGTGTGCAGGGAGTGGCAACTATTAAAATGCAAGTATGAACTGATAGATGTTTCCTTTCCAAAAAGATGAGAATTAAAATTCCTTCCTGTTTCAGTATTGGAAATTAAAATGTCAAGATAGAAAGTACTATTCATGCCATACTCGTACGCGAGACTTAAAAAAGAAGTGCTTCCATTTAATAAATTCACATTTTTTAATACATCTATACTGCCCTTCCACATATTGCAAAAGGTCATCAATAAAATGTGATTAAAATAAAACTTTGTAACAGTCAATGATTTTGCATAAACAAACATCCTCTCATTCAGCAAGTACCACATTTGCAAAAACAGGGGCCATAGCTACACCCTTAGCTACCCTCTATGTCTGGTGGAAGTATTATTCATTGTAAGTAAAAAAATGTGTTTCTGAGGGTGATTTCTAAAAGCAAACAAATAAAATTCATCTTATGACTAGAAAAATCTTCTCTTTTAGTTGGGAAAGACCTAGTCATCTCTATCCCTTCTTGAATCAGGATTTGAAGTATTTAATTATTCTGTATTCACAGTTACTTAAATCACTTCATTAAAATCAACCCCAAGACCAATTGCACTTCTCAGTTTCCTTACAAAATGCCTTATGTCTCAAGTAAAGACACCGCATTTCAGCATTTGTTTATTTATCATTTTGTTAAGAAATAGTGCAACCAGTTCTGTTTTTGATCCAGGGGCCATAAAAAAAAAAGTTATGTACCTACCATAACATTCCATGTTAGTTGTCTTCATCTCGCCTTCTTTCTTGCTGCTTGGGATCAGAGCCGATCCTCGGCTCTGACTCGGCCATCTTCAATAGCTTGAGAGCTGTTTACTGGCTCGAGGCTACCCCTTATCCCATAATGCCTAGCGGTAGCTACCCAGATCTGGTTTGAAATAGCTAACTCCAGACATAACAAGAGAATAAATCAGTCAAAAGAATTGGTTGACTATACCTCCCATATTTTCTAAGCCAATAGAGGAAAACAAAAGAACACTCAGCCAGTGAAACAGGAACTCCTCTTGGTCCACTAGGACAGGGGGACGGAGGGTGGGACGCAAGAAAGAAGGCGAGATGAAGACAACTAACATGGAGCGTTATGGTAGGTACATAACTTCTTTATGTTAAGTTGTCTATCTCGCCTTCATTCTTGCTGGTTGGGACAGCGTCCTTAGCACCTAACATCCTGAGTGGCTCAGTGGAACAGACTCTTCAGAACAGTGGAACCAAAGTCAGCTCTGCTCCAGGAGACCATATCCAGCTTGTAATGAGAAATAAAGGTATGAGGGTTTGCCCATGTGGCAGCTGCACAGATAGAATCCATGGGCAACCTAGACTGAAAGGCTACAGAGGTGGCCAAGGCCCTAGTAAAATGACCTTTCGGTTTAATTGGTACCTCTTTGTTCCTTAACTGATAAATAAAAGTAATAGTGTGGGACAACCATCTAGACAAGGTCACCTTGGAAACTGGGAGACCTTGCTTGCCTAAGGCATAAGAAAGGAATAATTGGTCTGACTTTCTTATTTCTTTAGTTCTATGCAGATAAAAACACAATTGTCTATGAATGTCCAATTGGTGTAGTTTGTACTCTGCCTTGTTGCTATGATTAGGGAAAAACACAGGGAGATCTATAGATTGGTTTAAATTATTTTCTGTGCAGACTTTAGGAAGAAACGAAGGATTAGTCCTCAGAGCAACTCTGTCCTTATGAAAAAACAGGTAGGGAGGACGAACACATAGTGCCTGAAGTTCGGAGACACGTCTAGCTGAAGTGATAGCTACCAAAAGGAGTGTCTTCCAAGATAGAAACTTGATGGAGCAGGACACTGCTGGTTCAAAAGGGGGCAGAATTAAGGAAGTTAGGACTAAATTAAGGTCCCAAGGAGGAGGGGGATCTTTCACTGAAGGCCTAAGAAGAGATGTCCCTCTCAAAAATGTTTTACAGAGCTTATGAGACATAATGTTAGAATTTGACAAACCAACATGAAAATTAGAAATGGCCGCTAATTGTACCCTGATTGTAGCAGAAGCTGACCCGGAGTGAAACAGTTGTGCTAGGAATTCCAGAATTTTGTGGACTGGGGCTGAGAAGGGATCCACATTCCTAGCCTCTGCCCAGCAAGATAAACGTTTCCATTTGCATAAGTTTTCCTCGTTGTAGACTTATGAGAGGAGACAATAATCTCATGGACTGCTGGAGAAATGCTAAGAAGCCTGGCTAAGGTTGGAAGTGGAGCAACCAATCTGTGAGCTGGAGAGTTTGGAGAGATTGATGCAACCCGCCTGACTGATGAACCAGAAGGTCTGGAATTGGGTCCAGAGTCCGGGGCTGATCGAGAAGGTAATAGTGCAGGAACGGGAACCATATCTGTCGAGGCCAGTAGGGGGCAATGAGGATCATTTTGCAATCCAACGATATTGCTTTCTGTATGAGTTTCAGTATCAGGGGAAAAGGAGGAAAGGCATAAAGAAGTCTCTGAGGCCAATCGTGGACTATAGCGTCTCTGGGTATGTGACCTGGATGCAGAAAAAGGGAGAAGTAGTTGCTGCATTTGCTGTTGAAGGGGTTGGCAAAGAGATTGCAGCAAGGCTGTCCCCATTTGCGGAAAATAAGATTCACAGTTTCCTGATTCAGAGACCATTTTTGAGGCATGAGAATAGCTCTGCAGAGCCTGTCCGCTATGATGTTGGATCTCCCAGGGATGTGCGTCGCAATCAGAAAATGTCGGGAGGAAATCACCCACTGCCAAAGTCTGAGTGCTTCTCGACACAGGGGGTAGGATCTGGTTCTGCCCTACTTGTTGATGTACCACACCAGTGACATGTTGTCTGTTTGAACAGCAATGGTCCCAGAAGGAAGAGAGTCTTGAAGAGCTTGCAACGCCAGGAGCATGGCTCTCATCTCAAGGACATTTATGTGCAGATGGTACTCGTGAGGTTGCCAAGTGCCTTGGACTGTCCTGCCCAGATAATGCCCCCCCCCACCCTATCAGGGAGGCGTCTGTCGTCACTGTGGCTACCGGAGGGGGTTGTATGAAAGGTCTGCCCTGAGTAATTAGTGGAGAGACCATCCACCAAGAAAGATGTCTCTTGCATGTATCTGTGATCAGGGTCATGTGAGTCATGGGTAGCTCTTGAAACGACCACTGCATGAACAGGAGCCACTGAAGAATTCTCATGTGAAAGTGCGCTAGTGGAATTAGAAGAATGGCTGCTGCCATGGAACCCAGAGTTTGAAGGACGTGCCTGACTTGGATCCTTTTGCTCTGCATTAGAATTCATACTTGCTGACGAATTGTGGACACCCTTTCTAGTGGTAGCCTTGCAAACATATTTCTTGTGTCTAAGTCTGCTCCTATGTAAAAACAAAAAAGCCTCTGAGGGTAAGGTACCTGCTGAACGCCAAAAATCAAAGTTAAGTAGAAAAAAGCTGCAGGTACTCCACGACAAACGAAGCCAACCAGTTTCTTTAGAAAAACACTGCTTTAATCAAATGAGTAAGCGCCTTCACATCTATACAAGTCTGATGAAGCATCTTGTATAGATGTGAAAGCGCTTACTCATTTGATTAAAGTAGTGTTTTTCTAAAGAAACTGTTTGGCTTCGTTTGTCGTGGAGTACCTGCAGCTTTTTTCTACTTAACTGCTCCTATGTAAGTTATAGATTGACAGGGCAACAAGGAAGATTTTTCAAAATTTATTGTAATGCCTAGCTGGGATTGAGATTGTGTAGTCCCGCGCTTGTAGGAGTTGATGCCTGGTGGTAGCAGTGAGGAGCCAGTCGTCTAGATATGGAAACACCTGGAATCCTTGATGTCTCAGGTCAGCCATGACCACCGCCATACATTTGGTGAACACCCTGGGGACTGTGGTGAGGCCAAAGGGCAGGGCTCTAAACTGATAATGACTGGCCCCCAGCAAGAAGCGAAGATATCTCCTGGAGCGCCTGTCCATCTTGATATGGTAGTACGCATCCTGAAGATCTATCGAGCACATCCAATTGTCCTGACCCAGAAAGGGTAGAATGGACTGTAGCGTGACCATCCAAAACTTTATTCTTTGTACAGACCTGTTTAGTCTGCTGAGATCCAGAATCAGTCTCCAGTCCCCTGTCTTTTTTGGTATAAAAAGAACCTTGAGTAAATTCCGGATCCGTGCTGGTCTGCCGGGACTTCCTGGATGGCTCTTTTTTCTAGCAGTTTTGAAACTTCTATTACTGCTTGCTCCTTCAGATTGGGTGGAACATCTGGAAGGGTCTTCCTTGACTGTAAGGAGGGTTGATGAAAGGGAATTTTGTAACCTCCGGATATAATGAACCGTACCCATCTGTCTTGTGTTCTTGTGTTAAACTTTGCCAGGCATTTGGGTACAGAGAAAGTCTTCCCCTGACTGCCCCGAGAGGTGAACAGCCGGGCAACCCTTCACGGATGCTGGAAGGGCATATCAGAGAAAGATTCTCTGTTGCCCTGGTTCTGCAGACCCCCTCTGCCATGAGGGCGGCATCTATTATTATTATTGTTTCCCCCTCTGCCTCTGGAAGAAAAATCACTATGTGTGTCAGGCAAGGCTGCCTGAGATTTACGGAACCACATTTTACCACTCTTCTGACCCTTGGGGTAAGATTTAGAGGGAGTGGAAAAATTGACTCCCTCGGCAGAGAGAGTCTTTCCTTCTTGCTCACACCTAATCAAAGTGTCTTTCACCTGTGGTCCAAAAAGAAAGGAACCATCAAAGGGGGTGTTGGTGAAGGATGCTCGAAAGGGTTCCGCAAAGTTACACAGCCGCATCCACGCATGCCTCCTAAGGGCCACACCCATACCTGCAGCTTTACTCGCCCCATCGGCTGCATAGGAAATGAGCCTTATGGAGGAGTTAACAACAGAATTAAGAGTCACTAGCTAGGAAGCTACTTTGACTTGTGCTCCCTCAGCTGTTGGATCTTGATGGGTATCTCTGAGCTCTTTAAGGAGATCCCTTTGAAGTCGGGTAAAATGACATAGGTAGTTCAGTGACCTCATGGAGAAGGTCACTGAAGTGAACATTCGCTTCCCGTATCTGTCCATCGTCCTAGACTCCTTGTTAGGGGAATGGACAGATGAGGAGGTCTCCGATAACTCTTTTTTGGTTGCTGCTGCTACCACCATGGCATCAACAGGAACACCTTTAGAAAGAAATTGCTTATCCTGGGGTGCTGTAATGAATTTACCAGGTCTCCTCAGAGTTGGTTCCATTGTATCTGGAGCTGACCAAGCCTTTTGAGCCACCACTGCCATGAGTGAATCGAAAGGTGGAGAAACCCAGGAGGTGGAAGGTCAGGAACTGAAAGCATCCAGAAATACAGACTCATCCTCAGTAGGGACTAAGGGATTCCATTTCCCCCTCTGTCTAAGCATTTCCAGGATGTCTGAGAAGGAAAAATCTTCAGAGGGGGACCTCGGGGACCCTTCCGAATCATCTAAGTCTTTATCAGAAGTGACAGACTCAGGGGAGTCAATGTGCTTCCTCTTGCACTTCTTCTTTCGAGGGGGTTCCTCTGAGTGTTCAGGAGAGGCCTCGGAAGTGGAGGAAACACCCAATGGGGTGTCCTGGAGCATCAGTTCCCTACGCTTAGGGTCTGGAGGAGGAGCAGAGGTTGGCACAGGCACTATGGGGGACAGAGTCAGTGGGGCTGAAAGTGGAGCTGATGCAGAGAACAGCACACTCTGCATGACCTCAAAGGCGCCCCCGCCAAGTGGCAGAGAAAGCTTCGGTTCAGAAGAAATTGGAATCTTTCTCCGCACTGAGGGGGACGGCTCTGAAGCCGATGTCGGGGCCGAGCACACCTGCGCTGAAGCTCCAAGAGGGAGAATGGGGTCGGACAAGGGTCCGATGCCACTCGCCCCCTTGGAGCTGACAAGGGAGCCATGGCACCCAGATCCCTTGATGGAAGGTGCCACCGAGGGAATCAGAGCCGATGTCAGAACTGAAGGAGATAGACTTATCGGAGCCGACGGTTCCACTACTCAAACCCCAACAAACTCAGGCTCTGAACTCAAAGGAGTCAGAGGAGGAACATCAAGAGAAGTGGATGGAGCCAATACCTGCTGAGGGGGGCTGGACAACAATTTAGCTAGTGCCTGCGACTTTAGCAACCTACTTATTACTCTCTCCACATCATGATCCAACAGCCTAGAGGATCAAGAGGAGTGAGATGATCGGTGGCTACGTTCACTTTGAAGTAAAGGAGACCAAGGAGCCAAATGCACTGACTCTAAGGAGGGGGACCTCAGCCTCTTGTGGTTCCGCGACGAATCCGAAGCCTCTGATGGAGCCGACAGGGAGATTGTCTTGTCGGTGCCAGCCGGAACCGACGTTGAAGGCAAATCCTGTGCCGAAGTCTGCTCCGAAGGTGGAGCCAACAGCTTGGAGGATTTTGGGGATTTCACTGGCTGTGAACTCTTGGCTGGTGTATCCTGGGGTTTTAACAGACCCCTAAGAATCAACTTATTCTTCCTCTCCTGCAAGACTCTTGGACTAAAGGCATGGCAAATAGAACAAGAGTCCTGCAGGTGCACAGCACCAAAGTAATAGACGCAAGAAGTGTGCCCATCTGTCTTTCTGACAGCATGAGTCACACTTCTTAAACCCAGAAACCTTAGCTTCCTTGGACATGCTGTACAGGAAAAAGGAAACTAACAAATTTAACCGACAATAAGAATAACAATATTAAATTTTACAAACAAAGCACACCTACAAAAAAGTTACACTAGTAATATCTAGACGATATAGATAAAAGGTATTTATTATGTTTTTTTTTTTTAAAGGTACTAGGATGGCCTCTAATTTAAATGGCTAACCTAGAAGAAAAGGGAGGCGGGGTGGGAAGAACTCTCTAAGTTAAACGAGTTCTACAAAAAAGGGGAAACTACAGAACAAACAGTTAACTACAACAGTAACAACACTATCGATATAATAAAACAGAAAAATATACTAGAAGAGTTAAAATTTAGACAGGATTTACACAAAATATTAATATACAAGCCTGAGCCAGAAAAAACGACACCTCACAGCTGAAGCGGCAAACGAGATCTGGGTAGCTATCATTAGGCATTATGGGATAAGGGGTAGCCTTGAGCCAGTAAACAGCTCTCGAGCTCTTAAAGATGGCCGAGTCGGAGCCGAGGATCGGCTCCGATCCCAACCAGCAAGAATGAAGGTGAGATAGACAACTTAACATCTATAGTTCTTATTCCAAAACTAGTCTTGTTTTTAGGAATTTTAGGCATCTCAAATATATACTGTAGTCTAGGAGAGTCAATATGAAAAAACTGATACAATGACCAAAAAGTCCAACATCTGTATAACGTAACTCTAATATGTTGCAAAAACTTTATCTTCCTTAAGTCTGCCTTAAATATTAGTATAACTTAGTAAAACCCCCACAGAAAAATGTTTTCTTTATTCAAAACAAGAATGCAGTTATCTTTGTCAGCTTTTGCAAACTGCAAATGGTTCAAAGTCCATAAAGAAAAAAAAAGCATTTATTTGTTCATTATTTCAGTTATAATATATATTACACACTTTTGAGTCTTGCTAACTTCAGCAAGCAGCTTGTACATTTTCTTTTGGTTATTGATGAAGCCATTTCCATGGATCCAAAAGATATAGCAAAATCTGCTAGCAGACAAAGTCATCTCCAATTTTCCCACCCTCTCCCCCTCGGCTATGGACCCCCAAGTAATTCCATCAAACATAACCCTCACCTCTCACTAGCAAACAGGCCTAAATGTGGTCTGTAAGGCTAAGAACAGTGCATTGATGGACCCCAATATTATCCCTGGATGCCTCCTAAATAGCTTAAAAGCATGACCTATATGGACCTTTGCAATCACTATTTTTACCATAGCCTCCAGACACGCTTTTTTCCACATAAACGGAGGACTGCAATTGTTATCCCTCTGCACAAGGGCAGTTCATCAACAGACCCTGGGAACTACAGACTTATATGTCTAACTAGTCTCAAAAGCAAAGCCATGGAAAGAATTATCATGTATATGATTAGTAATGGCTTAGGAAACCATCAGACACTGGATCCAACCCAGTTTGGCTTTGTCAAAGTCAGGTCATGCCTACTCAGCCTGATGGACTTATTTAAAAAGTTCACCAAGCAACAGATGAGCAAAATGCTGAATACCGACTACCTTGACGTAACTAATGCATTTGACACAATATCCAGCTCGGACATTGTAAAACACATGGAATTAGGTGTTAACCTCTATGTTATGTGCTGGAAAGCCAGCTAGCTTTAAGACAGGACTCAAGAAGTTAGGATAGGAGAGACCACCTCTACAAAGAGTCTGTTCACTAGCAAAGTCTCAGGGCTTTGTGCTGGGCCTGCTCCTTTTTGGCATTTACTTCTTGGAAGTCAAAACCAATGTAAAAGACCTCTGGCTGACCAAGTTTGCAGATGACTGCAAACTAAGAAAGTCATTGAATCCCCCCCCCCCCCCCCCCAAGACACTGATATCCTACAAGAAAGAATAATACTGACAGACAACTGGTGCCAATGCCACAGCTTAAAACTCATTGTCAAGAAATGCACAACAGTACTTTTTGGGAAGTCCGCCATCCTAGGAAACTACTTCATTGATAAATTCCTAAGACTGGATCTAGTAGTCAGGGATTTGGGGATGTATGTGGATAGTAATCTGGCTTTCGACCAACATGTGTCTAAGTTAGTATAGAAATCATTCTATGTGCTCAATTTATAAGCAAGAGCATGACATCTAGGAGATCATTGTTCCTCTGTATTCCACTCTCATCTGACCCATCATTGAGAACAATTTCCCCTTAGGCATATACCTGATCAGGCACATGCAGCAACTTGAATGTCCACAGAAATTCCTCACAAAAAGAATACAGTGTGAAAACATGTCCATTGTAGGTCGCTTCAAAGCCCTATCTCTATACTCTGTTTCCTACAGACTGCTGAGATGCAATTTGTGGATGGTAAACAAGGCATTCTTAGATCCCACAATGAAAGAACTTTTGTACATCAACAAAACCAACCACATCATAACTATTGAACTGTAACAAAAATATGACACATTGGAGTGGTAGGAATTCCCCTCCTCTGGAATAGACTTCCCATCCATGTGAAGTAGAGTTCTTCCTTAATCCTATTCAGTTATAACCTAGATCAGTGGATGGGAAATTGGAAATTCCCCCCAGGTCTAGCACCAATGTCTCTAATGGACAGAGGCAGTCTGTAAGTCATACCCTAGCTTACATATATGTCTTAACATAACCCCTAACACTCAAAAAACTTGCAGGATACATTTGGGATGCATGGCTAGAAGTAAAATGGTCCTAGCATTTGTTAGCCTAATATACACTTATGAACCATAATAAAGTGAGAAAGAAGCAGAATGTATGTGTGAGATATTGAAATAGCATATAATAGCATGTATCACAAGTGTGGTTTTTGTGGATGTGTCTCAATGTAGGTTCACAGACAAGACACAGCCTAGAAGTGGATGATATGATGGTAAGGAGAAAGCTGAACATCCTAGGCATCCAGGAGACAAGATGGAAGGGCAATGCAGCAAAGCCACTTGGCTTGGGATCTAGAGGTTACTACTCAGGAGAAGGACAGACTAGAAACACTGTGAGAATCGTGATGAGGGAGAGGCTTCGGAAGACAGTAAGGGAGGTCACTGGAATTAGTGGCAGACTCATGGCAAACAGGCTCCAATGTGAGGATAGGGCACTATTCATAATCTTAGCCTATTTCCCACAGCAGGGTTATGCTAGTGAGGAAAAGAGTGCACTCAGAAAGCAGCTGCAGGACCTACTAGATAAAGCAGGGCAACATGAATTGGTATTAATAATGGGGGACCTGAATGCACATATTGAGAAAGACAGACAGAACAGGATATCAGGACTGGCTGGATCCACCTGGGTGAGGCAACAGAAATAAAGGTGAGGCCATTCTACACTTTTGTCTGGCAAATGGCTTGATGGTGGCTAACACACAGCTCAGCAAGAAGAACAGTCACAAGATCACATACAAGAGTGATGACCATGCAACTTAGGTAGGCCCTTTCCTAGTAAGGAAAGAGCATGAGGGTAGAATCAGTCATTGCAAGTCTTCCCCAGTGAAACAGTCAGTCCACAGTCTAAACCACTGGTTGCTACAATCAGCTGCAAGCAGTGGTCAAAAAAGACTCTAAGGTCAACAGAGACTAGACTGACAACCTGAAAGTTGAATGATGAGAAAGCACAGGAGTTCAAACAGTTACTCAGGGCTCTAGCACCTCAGGAAGAAGAAGAAATATGTGGAGTTGAAGAAGAATGGCAGTACTTCAAAACAGCATGTGTGAGACTATAGAACAGATTTGCAGCTTAACCAGGTATGGAAGCAAGGTACATAAGGAAAACTGGTAGTAGAATGCAAGAGTCCAGAATGCCATCGAAAGAACAAAGGAGCACAGGAAAAGGTGGGAAACAGAAAAGATGGAACTAGGCTAAAAAAAGAATACTGACTGGCTAACAAAAAGGCTACGAGAGGAGTTAATAGCAAAGGACATGGAATCAGATGCATTCTACCAGCTTCTGTAAAGTGTTTCATTAGATGGCACAAAGAAACTCTATCAGGTTGCAAACTGAACACAGAAAGATAAAGAAGATAGTCAGACACCATTCATAAGGGATGCCAGGAACAACCTTCTCACTAGTCCAAAGAACATAAAAGGCAGGTGGAAGCAGTATTTCCAGTAGCTTCTGAATGAAAAAAAAAGCACAGAAGCTGTCCAACTCCAGATACAGCCTACTATGAAAGAAGATGAGAAGCCTCCCCTAGAAGAAGTAGAGGAGTAGGAACAACACTAAGGAAAATTAATTTGGGGAAAACTGAAGCCTCAGATGAGATCACAGCAGATATGATGAAGATGTTAAGTGAAATAGGGAAGAAATAGCTCCTAGGGATACTCATAGCAGTATGCAGTGAAAGGTTTATCCCAGATGAGTGGAGAATAAGCTTTCAAGTGCCAGTGTACAAGAGCAAAGGGGACTTCCACAACTATGGGCAGTACAGAGGTATCAAAATCCTTTCACAATGCATGATGGTTCTGGGGAAGGTGACTGATAGGTGAATATACACAGTTGTAGAAAGAAAGATGGGAGATGAACAGTTCAAACTCAGATCAGGATGAAGGACAACCAACCTGATGTTTGCAGTGAGAGATAGTTGAGAAGACGCTACAGATGAAGAAGAAGTCCAAATGTAGATTCCAAGACTTGGAGAAAGTGTATGACAAGGCTGTAAGAAAGCTGATTTGGTTAGTCCTACATTGGTATAAAGTTCCAGTAACAATGGTAGGATTAGTACAGACTATGTACAAGGACCCTATGACACAAGTCTGAACAGTGTTCATTCTCAGAGTGGGAATCCCTGTGGGAGTGAGTGTTCATCAGGGTTCAGCTCAGAGCTCACTATTGTTTATACTGGTGATGGACAACAATAGCAAACAGGTCAGAGGGGAAAGATCAACAAAGCTGCTGTATGTGGATGATTTAGCATTACAAGCAGACAATAGGGGAATGGAATGCAAAATTGAAGGCGCATGGGATGAAACGGAATAAGGACAAGACAGTTGCCTTGGCAGCAAATGGGGGAAATCAGAAGAAACTGATAATTGAGATAAAAGGGAAAATAATGAAAAAGGTCAACAGCTTCAAGTATCTGGGAGGGGTGGTTGAAGAGATGGGAAGTCTGTATGAGGAGATAAAAACTAGAATCAGAGGGACTGCAGCCCACTGACACATAGTGTCAAAGGTAGTGTATGACAGAAGAATGCTAAAGAAGCTGAGGAGTATGATGTACAAAACAGTGATGAGACCAGTATTACTGTATAGGTACAGAAACCTAGACAGCAAAGGGAGAGCAGTTGAAGAAGCTAGACATGATGGAGATGAGATGCCTGAGAAGGGAATTAGGATGCACAATGTGGGATAGATGAATTCTGTGGTGGTACATTGATAGCGAGGTTATCTCACAGCAAGTGGTTCTCCCACTTGATTCTCGGCTTGGCTTGGGAGTGCCTTCTGTGTGGAGTCTGCATGTCCTCCCCGTGGTTGGGTAGTGTTCAAAAGACATGCGTGCGTAAATGGGCGTGTCTTCGTTGAAGGTTGGACGTTGAGCTGGCACCTCGGCAATTCGTAAAAAATCTACTGCCAATCATTAGTGGACCGGAGTTCTGCTGTGGCGACCCCTTACTGGGAAAAGTTGAAAGACAAACAACAACTGTGGGATAGGTGAAGAAATGAGGATATCAGATCAGGACTCCAAGTAGCTCCAACTGCAAATAATGTCAAAGAGAACAGATTACAGTGGTTCAGGCACATGTGCAGAAAAGCAGAAGACAATCTGGTGAAGAAGATTTGGAATAGACAGGAAGAAGTCAAAAGAAAATGAGAGTGTCCAGCAAAGAGATGGATGGATTGTTTAAAAGACATGATTTTTTGAAGAAAGAAGAAGTGGCAATAAATCTAGAGAGATAGTGACACTCTGACATCATGCAGAAAATGGGAAAAGGGGTACTGATGTTGATGATGATGTGTAACAAGTAAATGTGGGTTACTATGGATGAATATGGGGTTAGTAGAAAAACTGAACTTTTTTGTTGGTATATAAAAGCACAGGAAAAGCTCTGACAAACTGATAGTCAAGTGAGCAATTAAGATCAGAAATAACATTAAATAAGGATGCTCAATGAGCAGCATATTATTTGCAGTAGAAGTGAGCATTGTTATTATTAATCTGAATAATGAATTACAGGAGGTGCAGTGGGAGCACAGGCTAAGACTTAATTTGATCACAAAAAGAGAAACAGACTAGGCTTAAAATGGCCCACAAGGACAGCTAACTTGGTACTTATCTTGGAACATATAAAAGCCGGTATTGCATTTGCAGTCAAACATGTCCCCATGTAGTCTAAACTATAACAATTGCTTGCTACATTTGTAGCAAGCAGTTTCCTACAGTTTAAAACAATTTTTTTAGTTAAAGTTATTCCTTAACACTGCAGTGCTCTTTGCAGAGTATAAACTATTGCAACTGCTGGCCACATTGTATCCACATTTATTTGACTGGATAGCTCTCTAGCTAACTTCTATTTCCAGCACAGAGGTACCTCCACTTGATGTATTTTAACCAAGACTTGGAGAGATGTGGAAATGTGACCAACTAGTTTTTCAAAAAAGGAAATAATTAAATTATTTCAATTCTGCCTAAATATTTAAGTGCACTTACCTGTGTTGTGATACTACTTTCTACACTTCTGCTCTGTTCCATCTGATTGCATTTTTTAGTTTGTGCTGGGACCTTAGTTTTATATTTTAATTAGCAAATGTGAGAAGATTTTGTTTCATTTCCACAAGCAGAATTACTTTTAAACTCTGCTGGGCCAACGTCTTGTGGTTTAATTCACAATTCTAGTGGAACTGCCTTCTACATCTAGATCTGTGCCTTAATCATTACTTGTTATATTTTTTTTGCATAATCAGTATTACTGGTAAAATTCTGCATAGTCTGGTGCCTTAAACTGTAGTAGAAGTTCAATACTGAGAGAATTGTCTCTGCTGCAGTTTGTGCTTCAGTTCTTTTAGATTCTGTTCATTATTTACTTGCTTGCATTCTGTGTCTGCCCATCCCCACTAACATATTAAACTAAAATTTCTAAAGGAGCTCCATTACCTTTGTTTGACTGCTAGTCCCTGTAGATAGCCTGCTTGTTCCTTGAAAATTTCCCAACCGTCCTACCCGTCTGCTGTTGTTTTGTAAAGCTGTGCCTCTGCCCTCTACCCCTTATGATTATCTGATTTCCAAATCTGCCCTCTACCCCTTATGATTATCTGATTTCCAAAGACTCTCCCTTTTCAGAACTATTGACTGTTGTACAAGCTATTTATATACTTTTCCTACCCATTGCTTTCCACAGACCCATGATACTGAACATCCACCCAGCAAACCAGTATTGTTCTTAAGTAAATCTCCTTTACTGCATACTGTCTCCTGCTCATTTTCCTGGAGCTCATTAAAGCTTGTAGCCTTAGCCTGCATTCCAAAAGTGTTTCATTTGTATCTAGGGCCATCCTGACAAAGTTAAGTACTTTTGATTGCTAAACTGCATTTAAGTTATTTTGAGTGATCACTTATGTTTCCTGCTTTTATGTGTGCATTTTATTGAAATTTTTGTAAAAAAATGCTCTTCCTCTCACTGAAACTCTCTTGAAATTTCTTTCAGTATGGCATTTCCAGATAGTTGTTTAAGTGATTTGTGTTAGCACTGCAGCTGTGGGTCTCTTCTACTTTGTTTTTACAGTAAGAGGACTGGGTTTATTCATCTTGTGGCAGAAGGTGTTTGCCTAGTCTATCTGAGTTGGCAAATACACAAAAGAACTCATAGTGTAGTTCTTTTATTGGCCAGAGGGATCATTATTTAATTTTCTGTGTTTTTTTTGTGCTGCTATACATTTTGCATGGGTTAGCAGGGTCTAGTACAGCAGCAAACACTTAGAAAACACATTTTCTCTGTAGAATGATCCATAAATCTGTAACATGTAAAGTAGGAATATAGTGCAAATGCCTTGTGCACAAACAAGCTTAGAGCAGCTACTTAGGCCTCAAGTGGCAGTACCTACAGATTTAGTAGAATTCAGTTTTGTGTAAACATTAGTTAGTAGAATTTTTTACTGTTTAGCAAAATCTGTCTTAATAAAGCACCTTTATTATTCTGCACAAAACAACCTTAACAGACATCTAACCCCAATACACCACCCCCTTGTAGCTCACAACTCAAAGGACTGGACAGTATGAATATGCAGTTTACCAACTTCTCTGTAGCTGGCTTGGTGGACATGGGCATCTTGAGACAATGTAGCAATTGTCTCATGTTTACCGATGACATCTTAATCCTAAAAGAATATGCTCTGACACTGGATGCTAAACTCTCTCACACAAGTACACATTTGGTTGTCAAAACCACACAAACAACACCCAGCCGGCACAATGCACAACACATATACAGATTAATGTATGCTGAGGTGCTTAAAAGCAATCTTCCTAAACAACAAAGATCACCTAGACCACCTACTGTTAAAGCTATGTCTCAGCAAGCCCAAAGGCACTCAGAAAAATACCACCTAACATACACATACTGTCACTCTCAGTGAAGCCCCACACACTAAGCCCCTAAGGCAAGCCAACTCACTCCCAGGGTTCTTATCATAGGGGAATCCATTGTAAGATATACTGATGCCCCTCTAACCAGGCTGAACAAGGACAAGATAACTGCTAGTTGCTTATCTGGAGCCAGGATCACCAAATCACTCATGCACTCAAATCATTAAGCCACAGGTACCAGTACAATTCCATCATAGTCCATATAGGTATTAATGACCTGAGACATACCTCCTTGAACTATATGAAAAGAGATATTATCAGTCTATGTGTGTCAGGCTGGTATGAGCCTGCCACTGAGCAGCATATTGCCATCACTGAGGATGATGCCACAATATGGCAAAAAGTTACATATTTCAACTGGCTGTCTTTTTGGTGTCATTCTAAGGAGATCCAATATTTGTCAGCTTGGGACAACATAGTCAACAGACCATGTTGCTTTGCCAATGATGGTCTATACCCTTCCCCTCTAGTCTTTTGAATACTGGCCAAGGCATTGTCTGCCCCCATAGTGTCTTTACAAGGCAATACTAAATTGATAGACCTACAGATAAAGCAAAATCAACTCAAGTAACAGAACCTCAAGGTATTATTGCTCAATGCCAGGAGCTTAAATAAAAATAAAAAAAAGAGGAACTAGTGGTCTTAAAACTTTGTTTATGAGCTCAGCCACAATAATTTCCAAAAATCATGAAACCCAGGTAATATTCCAAAGCAACAAGCCTTTATTTGTTACAGACAAGCGGTCCTCAGTAACAAAAATATCAGAAATATTTTAAAAATGTTAAACATATCAGTTTTTATATCCTTAGAAGTAGGTATGGAAAATATATGTATTGTTTCATTTTAAACCACCCTATTCATGGCAAACAATATAAGCAGGGCTATGAAAGTGCATTTTAGAATAGAAAGCGCCCCCCCCCCCCACACACACACACACTACTACTGATTAGATCAAACTAAACTCATTTAACATAGTGAGACAGTGTGTAAAAAGCAACGGACAGCTTGCTTTCTCCGTTGCTTTTTTCAAAACTGTCTCGCTATGTTAAATGGGTTTAACATAGCGAGTCAGCTTTAAAAAAAGCAACGGAGATTCTCCATTGCTTTTTTTAAAGCTGTCTCACTATGTTAAACTCCTTTAACATAGCGAGACAGTTTGTAAAAAGCAACGGAGATCTTGCTTTCTCCATTGCTTTTGCTCACAGCTCTGATGTACTGCATAACTATACGCATGAGCAGTACATCAGAATACCAGACAGTTGCGGAAGGGCAGCAAGGAGGCATTATACAATGCCATTATTTAAGAAAAGTAATTTTTTTTCTTAAATAATGTCATTAATATAGCAATAACCCACTTCTGGGTGTGGGTAATGCTGGATTTACCCACAGTTGTCTTTGTTTGGCCACTCGGGCTTTGCCCTCTTGACCAAACCACACCAACCGTGGGTAAATCCAGCATTACCCACACCCAGGCATGGGTTATTGCTATAGTAAACATCCATGCATATGTATTAGTGTGCATAAAAACTAAGCTAATAACAGCTCAGAAAAATTGTCAGTGCTATGCAAAAAACAGTTATGACAGTTTTCATGCTTACATTCTCTAAAACATGTTTATACAATGAAAGCTTGTAGAAAAAACACACAAAAATACAGAAAACAGTGGATGAAGTAAACTACTAATGTATACAAGTGTGAAGGTTTGTGCATGAGCATCCACCAGTAGAGTAAATGGGGGAATTATACCAATACTATGTGGTAATAGCAGCATGAAAAAATGTGTGTTTTGAATTTACCATTTAAATCTCTGGTGTGATGCAATAAATTGAATCAAAGCAGAATTGAGGTTAAAGTAACTAAACATATATATATTTATACATATTCTATACATCATTTTTATTATTATATAGTACCTAAACATATATACATATATATATATATATATATATATATATATATATATATATATATATATATATATATTTATACATATTCTATGCATCATTTTCATTATTATTTAGTATATTTTAGTACATAAAAGTATTCCTCAAAAAATCCATACAAAACCTTTACAGACTGTGTGGCAGCTTACGTAAATTCAACACACTCTTAGCAGAGCAATAGTAGTTAAGTCCTGGTTTTCTGAATGCATTTAATTTCAACTGCCAGCATAATTCTTTTTTTTTTCAACACACCATCGATGTCCCCTTCAATCTCATCCATTTCCAGGATGTACAGACTGGTTGCACTCACTAAAGCCAAGAACACGGCCTCAATGGGCCCTGATAATATCCTAGGATGCCTCCAGAACAGTCTAAAATACAACTTATAATGCCCCCTTGAGTCATTATTTAACTGCAGTCTTAAAAAGGCTTTATGCCACATGACTAGAGGACTGCGAGGATCATCCCCCTTAATAAGACAGGGCCTTCAACAAATCCTGGAAACTACAGACCCATTAGTCTGACTAGTCTTATTTGCAAACCCATGGAAAGAATTCTCATGGAAATTATCAGCAATGACATAGGAGACCTTCAGACACTGGATCCATCCCAGTTTGGCTTTGCCAAAGGACGGTCATGCTTACTGAATTTGGTAGACTTCTTTAAAAAGTCACTAAGGCGATGGATGAAGGGAAAACTGTGCATGCTGTCTACCTAGATCTCTCCAAGACATTTGATAAAATACCTCACTTGGGCTTTGTCAACACACTTACAACACTAGATATAAACCCTTCTATAACACACTGGATAGCTAGCTGGCTCACTGATAGGACTCAAGAGGTTAGAATCAGTGAGACCACATCCACAAAGAGGTCGGTCACCAGTGGAGTCCCCCCAGAGCTCTGTGCTAGGCCTCTCCTCTTTGGCATCTACTTCTTGGATATCAAAGTTGATGTCGAAAGGCCTCTTGATAAACAAGTTTGCACATGATTGTAAACTGGGAGCAGTTACTGAATTCCCCCCAAGAGGAAAAGACCCTTCAAGATTCTCTAATACAGACAAATGCTTGGTGCCAAAGCCATGCCATAAAACTCATTAACAAGAAATGCATTATTGTACCTTTTGGAAGTCTGCCATTCTTGGGTAACTACGTCATCAATAAAATATCCTTAAAAGCTGATTTACTAGTAAGGGATCTGGAACTCATGTAGATAGTAACCTAGACTTTGACCAGCATGTGTCCCAGGTAATAAGGAAATCTTTCTATGGTGCTCAACTTATAAGCAAGGACATGACATCTAGGTCCAGAGAGGCTGTCATACCACTCGACTTGGCCTTCATCAGGCTCATCATAGAGTAATATGACCCCTTTGGTATGTACCTGGCCAGACACATGCAGTAACTGAAATGTCCACAAAGGTTCCTTACAAAAAGAATACAGGGAGTAAACACAATGTCTTAAACTGATTGCATGAAAGCCCTGTCTCTTTACTTGGTATCATAAAGACTTCTAACAGGTGATATTTGCCTGGCATGTAAGGAATCCCTGGAACCTGTTTTGATGACTCTTTTGCAGATCCAAAAAACAAACATCAGAACTATTAGATTAAAAGACCTAAATTTTGCTTGCAACATAAACAGGACATGTTGGAGAGACAGTTAAGTTTCTCAGAGAATTCCAATTCTCTGGAACAGGCTCCTCATCCCCATGAAGCAGTTCCTCCCTATACATATTTAAGTGCAACTTGGACCAGTGAATGGGTAATTGGAAATTCACCCCTGGTCTGACTCCTATGTCGCTGATAGAGAGAGTCAGTAAATTACTCTCTAAAATTCAAATATAAATCAAATTTGAGATCACATTTGTGTTGCACGGCTAGGCTTTTAAATGCCCTAGTGGTCATTAGCCTAGTATACTCTTATGAACTTATAAAAGAGAGAAGATTTTTTTTCTTTTTTCTTGTTTTTATTTTTTATTTATTTATTTTTTTAACTAAAACCTGAAAACTGTAGCACTCAGTGCAGGCAACAAAGTTTTTTTTTACTAAAATAATGAGAGGAAGAAGGGTTGGGGCAGGACACAGAAATGGGACCCCACTGGCTGGGGCAGGAGGGGAGTGTTGTGCATCTGACCACCTGGTTTGTTTGCCAGTATAACACAGGGACTTTTTATTTTCTCTTTACTTGAAGAGCTAGACAGTTGGGTGGGTGGGTGCAGACTACAGGAAGCTAGTCATTTGGCATCTTGCAAAACTACTTCACTTGAGGCAGGTGTGGTGCTAGTTCATTGTACTAGCACAAGGTGCTGGTTGAGTTGGCTAACCTTCTGCTCATAACTGTAGTTTTATTTTTTATTTGTATTTTGCCTTATATGCAAGTTGTGGCTGAAAGAGGTTTTATGACAATCCACACAATGAGGTTTTCTGATCCACACATCTATTTATCAAGCAAATAAATAAATAAGAAACTATTAGTAATATCTGGATCTTCCTGACTGCATTTTCTGTATTTAAACTTTGACTGCAAGAACACAGTTTATGTATCAACTACTGCTTACACATAGAGTTAGTACATTTAAGTAAGAGAAGTATTGAGGTTTTTGTGCATGTGTGTGTTTTTGCATGCTTGCTTGGAGTGTCTTGCTTCTCTGCAGAGCTACCATTATGCAGTTTGTTTTAAAGATACCTGCATTTTTGACAATCTGTGACTAAACACCCATTTGGGGAGCAAGGATTTGATCAATCATAGGGGATGGATGTAGATTTCTGTATTTTAATCGGACTATACCATTACTGAGTTCATTGATAGAAAGCTAAAGTAAATATAGCTAGTGAATTGCTGTAAGACACAGATTCTTGGTCTTTGTCACAGCAAGTCTTCCTCATGCTCCAAAAAAGTCTGTGAACATCTCAGTAACAGAAAGTACATTGAACTTCCCCAAACAAAAAGTGTTTGCTCTCCTATGCAGTAGCGAACTGATTTTCTCCATTAACAACCATAACAACTCCCTTCCCAGACATACGTATGTGTGTTAATGCACAGACACAGACACACACATAAACGCAAACTTGAAATAATGATTTGCCTTGGACATTATTCTGATTTGCAGCAAATATACATATTCATTGACTATTATCCTGCAATTAATTTGGCCCCACTTCCTCAGGGAAGATAATCTCATCAGTTGAGAACTAATCTGCTAAGTCACACAGCACATCAAACTAAAACAAAATTTAAACTTGCAAATTACTGTTTCACAGTTAAATACTACATGAAGGTTAAATACATTTTCTTACAGTACTATTTGTAGCATTCCTGAGAACTCAAATGGCCTGAACTACTATAAATTATGAATAGTTTCATACCTGTATGAAGATATTTTGTCTAAAGTGTTCAGTAAAATACCATTCATCCAAGGAACGCAACTGTGTCTTCTGGATTTCCGACAGGATAGTATCTGACAACATTATGCCCTCAGTGGACACCTTTAACAGTTAAACAAATTCACATAATAAATGACATGCATTTCACATGTTAGAAGCAAATACATGTGCACTACACTTTATTCTACAAAGTGAAAAAACATCCCTTAAATAATTAAATATTTACAATATATTTTATCATTTCATCTAAATATATGTAATAATTGTTTAATTATCAGAATTATTACCTTCATTTACTCAAGCAAGTATGTGATAATTGGTGTATTTTTAGACAGGGAAAGATTTCAGTAACTAATGAGACAGTGTGCAGAACTGTACTGCAATGAGCTCCTTCTAAATTCTTACAAAGACAGCATGAATTGGATAATAGCATGTGCCTTTTTTGCTTGGATTCTCAGATTCTTCAACGTCATTTGTTTTAATTACATTACTTGTCATTGTTTCATGTTAAATAATTTAACATACTTATGATTATTATTTTTTTCAAATATCTTTTATCTTATCATGAGATACCATAAAACATGTTCAAAATTGAAAGAAAAACACCAAAAATGCAGGCTTATAGTTGCTATTTATAAACAAAAGAGCTGCATATGTCAATACTGCAAGGTATGCTCTACATGATTATTTAAAAATGTTTATAATCGATGTTTATGAACAACAAAGGACATACATGTCAAACAGATCACCTATTACCATGGTGTTCACACTGTAATTTGCATACGTTATTAACCAAAACATGGAACAAATTCAGCTGCCATATACAGCACAGACACAATGAAAACTAATATGGTTACATTTTCATAGTTGTTGCACTGAATCTTGACTGAGGGTAATACTCCACAGCATGAACTCTCAAGCCACCAGTCGGATATGAAAATCACATGTTCTGTAATTACAGATGTCAGTGAAAAGGTACAATAGCTACATATAAGGATTAGTGTTTGCATATGTCTAGTTTGCAATATTTTTATCAGACTGTTTGATAATGGCAAAGGCAAAAAGTAAAACAATTTATTTTTAAGCACTAATACAAGCTTTTCGTCGGTTACACTCCAACTTCATCAGAAAATGGATAAAACAGCGTCTCCCTCAAACCATTGCCTTAAATACAAAATTTCAAAAAGTTAAAAATCACATGATCATTGATTTGTGTCGGGCAAGATGTCGGCACACCCACTGAACCAAATAGTATACAATGAACTAGATTAACATTCTAAAAAAATATAATAAAATATCTAACAATAAAATGTTGAAAATAGTCACAATTTAGTCAGTATAAATATAAATAACAAAACATTATGCACACCACTACATTTAACACCTAAAATGTTTACGGTGGTGGTGTTAAATAATATTAAGTAAATCTAAAACTCGACTATAAGGAACTCATATATCACTTATTTGAAAGAGAATCACAAGAAACACCACAGTTGATAACTCTTTATAACCCAATGTATATGTGCTTAAGATAATTGACAAGTGTTGCATTAGAAATTAAGTGTTCAAGTTGGGTATAAAAATAAGCACTTGCCACAAAAATCAACCCGTCATCAATGTAAAAGACTCTAATGTTCTCCGCTGATGAAAACATAATGCGAGAACATGACGGTTACCTAATCAGTCCTAGACTGCAGTTGACAGAAAAAACACTTGTATATACACTAACAGACAACAAAGAAATGAAAATAAAAATAAAAAATACAAATGCAAATGCTTGACTAACACAGCTAGCTACCAACCCTGGGAAACTAGTGTACCGAGGAAGGCAAAACTCATATCCAATGTATTGGACTAACTTGACAAATGCAGTTTCTACATAAAATAACTTTCCATATGAAGGGCTATAAAAATGATTTCTAATACATGACAATATTAAGCAATCTGACCTCTGGTGAATAACCAGAGAGGACAATGTCCCTTCCATATATATGTCAAGACAGAAACGAATATGTCGAACCTTGAATAAGTATCCAAGAGTAAACTGGCCCTACACTATCTGATCGAACAGACTGCTAGATGTGTAGACTAAAAAAAACGGAGATACAGTAAACCCTACATATACTAAAACTAAAAGAACTGAACTGACCTAACATGCCCTGCCAAACGGGACTTCTGAAAGGGTTAGGTGTCACCTGAATATAACAAGTAAGCAAGAATCATGTATAGGCTTGTTTGACTAACTAAGGGAAAGTTCACCTAAAATGCCAAATTAATTAAAAAAGAGAAGAAGAAGGGACACATGTGGGTACCAGCAATTATTATCTGTTAAACCTCTTGAGCTTTAATAGGCAAGTTATGGACAACATGCCATTTAAGCCAGGGGCATGGCAGGCATCTAACCTGAGTGCCACAACAACTCTCTACTCTCCAAATGGAGGGTGGTAGGTCCCCCCTTGACATCAGACTTCACCTGGTCAATAACACAAAACAAAATTTGTGGTTGGAGTTTTCTCCTATATGTCTGGCTAAGGCATTGTCCATCTTGCCTTTCTTGATGGCATAGAGGTGTTCATATATTCGTTCTTGCAATTCTTCGTCAGTTTTCCTGACATAAAAAGCTGGACAGCTTGAACACTGGGCCAAATACACCACTTGTGTACTAGAGCAATTGAATCTGCCTGTTATATGCAATGCCAAATTCATACTTTCAACTCTAGACTCTGTCTTTATATGGCCACAGTAGCGGCACATATTACACTTATACATTCCGTTCTTGGTATTAAATGTCTTGAGTTTTTTCTCTACAATGCTTTTGAGGTTAAAGCCTCTCTTGAACTCTATTCTTGGTGGTTCATCCACAATTCTACAGATAGAATCATCCAGGGTTATCAAATACCATATGCTAAAATAAACTTTTGGACATTGGAAAAAACTCAGCCTTCCTCCCTGCAATAGTAACTTGTTCAGTGGTATTTTGATTTAAAATGAGTACATATATCCCTGAAGCTCTCTTGTTCTGGACCTCCCATAGAAGGTCTTTTATAAGGTCTGCAGGATAGCCCCTGTTGGAGAAAAGATCTGCCATAAAGGCACATTCTTCCTCAAAATCAAAGTCCCTAGATACCATTCAGGCAGCTCTAACAAGCTGACCTTTGATGATTGATCTCTTTTGAGAGAAAGGATAACAGCTATTAAAATGGACGTAGCTGTTAGAGAAGGATTCCTTCCTATAGATCTTAGCTACAAAACATCCTTTCTCTTTATCCTTCATGAGATCCACGTCCAAATAAGCTACCCGATCTGGAGCAAAATTATGGGTAAACTGTAAAAAATTTGTGGAAGAATTAAACATGTCTACTAATGAAATAGCTGTCTCCTCATTACCTTTCATGATGATAAAAATGTCATCAAGAAATTGTGTGTATAACACAACTTTCTCCACAAATAAGGGATTAGCTAAAATAAACTCCATCTCCCAGTACACCATGACCAAATTGGCCACACTGGCACCACATGGAGAACCCATCGGTACACCTATCAACTGTAAGTAAAATCTGTTGTTAAAAGATACAAAATTGTTGGACAATATGATGTCCAACAATTCGCTCACCAGTTGGATGTCTTTGACAGGGGCCTTTTTTAAGGTCAACATAACTGGGATCCAATCTAAAGTAACTGAGTGAGGAATAGAAGTATATAAGTCTTCCACATCGACTGTTAAAAAGTGACTGTCCTCACTGTAAGTTGTTTGGTTAATCCTGGATATAAAAGACCAGGAATCCTTAGAAATTTCGGGTTCACTAGCCACATATTTCTTTAGGATAGTGTCTACCACTGTAGCACTAGCATAAGTTATGCTGCCCCTGGCACTTATTAAAGGGCGCATAGGTGGATCCAGTGGATTCGTATGCATTTTAGGTGATCCAAAAATAATAGGGATTCTATAAATTGGTGGAGATATGAAATTCATTAAATCCAAATCTATAGATCCGTTGACAAACATGTTACTAAAGTAGGAAGACACTCTTGAGTTACCTATGTTTAATTCATTCCGTGATACCTCTTTATAAGACTCAGAGGAAAGAATGTCTTCCATCCTCCTTACATAATCAAGCTCGTTCATAACCACCAGACCTCCACCCTTATCTGGATGCATAACCCTCACTGAGGAATTGGCTAAAGAATCTAATAAAAGCCTCTCATCTTTACTAATGTTGTACCTGCAACATCATTTAGGTAAAGGTTGGCTAAGAACATGCCATATGCCCAACTCACATATCTGTTCAAATAAGTTTAAAGATAAATGCAATGGTGGATTATATGTACTCACCAAAAGAAATTTACCCTTGACATTGGTGAAGTTACCCATTAATAACTGGAGATTTAACTTTCTGACATACAATTTCAAATCTATAATAGATGATGCCACATCAGCCCTCCTGGAGGGGACATAGGAAAAACCTTTGGTCAACAAATCCACTAGTTCATTCTCAAAAACATAGTCAGAAAAGTTGTATATTTTAAAATCCTTTCTTGAATTGAATAAAATGTTACTTGGACTTGGCATGAGTTGAACAGTACCGGGCATTGACTGACTCAATTTCTCCTGGTCCTGGACCGGCTGTTGGATTTCCGACCTTGATCTGTCGGGGGGGACGAGGCTGCGTCCCGAAAATTTGGGCCCTCCACTTCCTCTTCGGGATTGTTGGATTTGTGATGTACTGCCAATCGTTCACTGCGTCTAACTGGGTCCAAAAGGTCCGTGGACTCCATAGGGATATTTTCCCTGTGGTTGGACCTCACATCCCTATCCGCCTCAGTGGAATTTGAAACCTCCGACCGCCATGATCCAAAAGACAAAAAATTGCCTTGGGAAACTGTAGGTTTCAGATAAGTAGTACCGTCTTTATAGACTGATGTCCCTTTTTAATTTTTTGATTTTAGTTGAAGTGAGTTTTGAGAGTTGTTGATCAATACTATTATAGGCATGGTCATAGTCGAATCTGTACCTGTAAAAATTAAGGTCATTCTTTATTTCCCCATCCAATTTGTTGATGTCAAAAATTAAATTCTCAGCTGCCAACTGCTAGTGGTTGCTAATGAGGTCCATGAGTTCAAATCCATGTCTGTCGAACAGACGGATTAACTCCAGATGGAATGGGGACCTTTCTTCCAAACCCGTTGGATATTGCCAGGATCTAAGACCTTTGGGCACTACACTGGCCCATTTACATTCTCCAAAGTAAGCTACTTCAAGTTGAATTTTCCTTAATTTCATAAGGTTCTGGTCAAATATGTTCAATTTGGAGGGAAGGTCCAACGAACCGCCTCATCCTCAGCTATCAGAGTCCAGTCTTTAGAAACTAGTTTACTAACAGGAGTACAGGACTGGGGTATGGTTGCGGCTCATTCCTCCAGCGGCAGTACATCAATACTGAAAACTCAAGGCACGCCTAATTTAAATCATGGTGGGAGCTTAGTGCCTGATCAAGACACAGGCGGTTTGTTGGACTTTCCCTCCAAATTGAACATATTTGACCACAACCTTATGAAATTAAGGAAAATCCAACTTGAAGTAGCTTACTTTGGAGAATGTAAATGGGCCGGTGTAGTGCCCAAAGGTCTTAGATCCTGGCAATATCCAATGGGTTTGGAGGAGGGGTCCCCCTACCATCTGGAGTTAATCTGTCTGTTCGACAGACATGGATTGGAACTCATGGACCTCATTAGTAACCACTATCAGTTGGCAGCTGAGAATTTAATTCTTGACATCAACAAATTGGATGGGGAAATAAAGAATTACCTTAATTTTTACAGGTACAGATTCGACTATGACCATACCTATAACAGTATTGATCAACAAATCTCAAAACTCCCTTCAACTAAAATCAAAAAAATTAAAAAGGGACATCAAAGTCTATAAAGACAGTACTGCTTATCCAAAACCTCCAGTTTCCCAAGGCAATTTTTTGTCTTTTAGATCATGAAGGTTGGAGGTTTCAAATTCCACTGAGGCGTTTAGGGATGTGAGGTCCAACCACAGGGAAAATACCCCTATGGTGTCCACGGACATTTTGGACCCAGTTAGATGCAGTGAACGATTGGCAGCACACCACAAATCCAACAATCCTGAAGAGGAAGTGGAGAGCCCAAATTTTCAGGACTCAGCCTCGTCCCCCCCGACAGACCAAGGTCGCAAATCCAACTAACGGTCCAGGACCAGGAGAAATTGAGTCAGTCAACGCCTGGTACTGTTCAACTCATGCCAAGTCCAAGTAACATTTTATTCAATTCAAGAAAGGATTTTAAAATATACAACTTTTCTGACTATGTTTTTGAGAATGAACTAGTGGATTTGTTGGCCAAAGGTTTTTCCTATGTCCCCTCCAGGAGGGCTGATGTGGCATCATCTATTATAGATTTGAAATTGTATATCAGAAAGTTAAATCTCCAGTTATTAATGGGTAACTTCACCAGTGTCAAAGGTGAATTTCTTTTGGCAAATACGTATAATCCACCATTGCATCCATCTTTAAACTTATTTGAACAGATATGTGAGTTGGATATACGGCATGTTCTTAGCCAACCTTTACCTAAACTATGTTGCAGGTACAACATTAGTAAAGATGAGAGGCTTTTATTAGATTCTTTAGCCAATTCCTCAGTGAGGGCTATGCATCCAGATAAGGGTGGAGGTCTGGTGGTTATGATTGAGCTCGATTATGTAAAGAAGACATTCTTTCCTCTGAGTCTAATAAAGAGGTATCAAGGAATGAATTAAACATAGGTAACTCAAGAGTGTCTTCCTACTTTAGTGACATGTTTGTCACCGGATCTATAGATTTGGATTTAATGAATTTCATATCTCCACCAATTTATAGAATCACTATTATTTTTGTATCACCTAAAATTCATAAGAATCCACTGGATCCACCTATGCACCCTTTAGTTAGTGCCAGGGGCAGCGTAACCTATTCTAGTGCTAAAGTGGTAGACACTATCCTAAATAAATATGTGGCTAGTGAACCCCAAATTTCTAAGGATTCCTGGTCTTTTTTATCCAGGATTAACCAAACAACTTACATTGAGGACAGTCACTTTTTAACAGTCGATGTGAAAGACTTATATACTTCTATTCCTCACTCAGTTGCTTTAGATTGGATCCCAGTTATGTTGACCTTAAAAAAGGCCCCTGTCAAAGACATCCAACTGGTAAGTGAATTGTTGGACATTATATTGTCCAACAATTTTGTATCTTTTAACAACAGATTTTACTTACAGTTGATAGGTGTACCGATGGGTTCTCCATGTGGTGCCAGTGTGGCCAATTTGGTCATGGCGGACTGGGAGATGGAGTTTATTTTAGCTAATCCCTTATTTGTGGAGAAAGTTGTGTTATACACACAATTTCTTGATGACATTTTTATCATCATGAAAGGTAACGAGGAGACAGTTATTTCATTAGTAGACAT
This sequence comes from Protopterus annectens, assembly GCF_019279795.1. NCBI lineage: Eukaryota > Metazoa > Chordata > Ceratodontiformes > Protopteridae > Protopterus > Protopterus annectens. The sequence goes on from NC_056735.1 coordinate 1,696,424,942, forward strand.
GTTTAATTCTTCCACAAATTTTTTACAGTTTACCCATAATTTTGCTCCAGATCAGGTACCTTATTTGGATGTGGATCTCATGAAGGATAAACAGAAAGGATGTTTTGTAGCTAAGATCTATAGGAAGGAATCCTCTAACAGCTATGTCAATTTTAATAACTGTCATTCTTTCTCTCAAAAGAGATCAATCATCAAAGGCCAACTTGTTGGAACTGCCCGAATGGTATCTAGGTACTGTGATTTTTGAGGAAGAATGTGCCTTTATGGCAGATCTTTTCTCCAACAGGGGCTATCCAGCAGACCTTATAAAAGATCTTTTATGGAAGGTCCAGAACAAGACAGCTTCAGGGATGTATGTACCCATTTTAAATCAAAATACCACTGAACAAGTTACTATTGCAGGGAGGAAGGCTGAGGTTTTTCCAATGTCCAAAAGTTTTATTTTAGCATATAGTATGAATGCTAGAGAGATATTTTCCATTATTCTAAAAAACTGGAATTTGATAACCCTGGATAATTCTATCTGTAGAATTTTGGATGAACCACCAAGAATAGTGTTCAAGAGAGGCTTTAACCTCAAAAGCATTGTAGAGAAAAAACCCAAGACATTTAGTACCAGGAACGGAATGTATAAGTGTAATATGTGCCACTACTGTGGCCATATAAAGACAGGGTCTAGAGTTGAAATTAGGGATTTGGCATTGCATATAACGGGCAGATTCAATTGCTCTAGTACACAAGTGATGTATTTGGCCCAGTGTTCAAGCTATCCAGCTTTTTATGTCAGGAAAACCGACAGAAAATTGCAAGAACGAATATATGAACACCTCTATGCCATCAGGAAAGGCAAGATGGACAATGCCTTAGCCAGACATATAGGAGAAAACTCCAACCACAATTTTTTGTTTTGCGTTATTGACCAGGTGAAGTCTGATGTCAGGGGGGGACCTACCACCCTCCATTTGGAGAGTAGAGAGTTGTCGTGGCAAATCAGGTTAGATGCCTGCCATGCCCCTGGCTTAAATGGCATGTTGTCCATAACTTGCCTAATAAAGCTCAAGAGGCTTAACAGATAATAATTGCTGGTACCCACACGTGTCCCTTCTTCTTCTCTTTTTTAATTAATTTGGCATTTCAGGTGAACTTTCCCTTAGTCAAACAAGCCTACATATGATTCTTGTTTACTTGTTATATTCAGGAGACACCTAACCCTTTCAGAAGTCCCATTTGGCAGGGCATGTTAGGTCAGTTCAGTTCTTTTAGTTTTAGTATACGTAGGATTTACTGTATATCTGTTTTTTTTAGTCTACACATCTAGTAGTCTGTTCGATCAGATAATGTAGGGCCAGTTTACTCTTGGATACTTATTCAAGGTTCGACATAGTCATTTCTGTCTTGACATATATATGGAAGGGACATTGTCCTCTCTGGTAATTCACCAGAGGTCAGATTGCTTAATATTGTCATATATTAAAAATCATTTTTATAGCCCTTCATAAGGAAAGTTATTTTATGTAGAAACTGTGTTTGTCAAGTTAGTCCAATACATTGGATATAAGTTTTACCTTCCTCGGTACACTAGTTTTCCAGGGTTGGTAGCTAGCTGGGTTAGTCAAGCATTTGCATTTGTATTTTTTATTTTTATTTTCATTTCTTTGTTGTCTGTTAGTTTATATACAAGTGTTTTTTGTCAACTGCAGTCTAGGACTGATTAGGTAACCGTCATGTTCTCGCATTATGTTTTCATCAGCGGAGAACATTACAGTCTTTTACAGTGATGACGGGTTGATTTTTGTGGCAAGTGCTTATTTTTATACCCAACATGAATGCTAAATTTCTAATGCAACACTTGTCGATTATCTTAAGCACATATACATTGGGTTATAAAGAGTTATCGACTGTGGTGTTTCTTGTGATTCTCTTTCAAATAAGTGATATATGAGTTCCTTATAGTCGAGTTTTAGATTTACTTAATATTATTTAGCACCACCACCGTAGACATTTTAGGTGTTAAATGTAGCGGTGTGCATAATGTTTTGTTATTTATATTTATACTGACTAAATTGTGACTATTTTAACATTTTGTTAGATATTTTAATATTTTTTTTAGAATGTTAATCTAGTTCATTGTATACTACTTGGTTCAGTGGGTGTGCTGACATCCTGCCCGACACAAATCAATGATCGTGTGATTTTTAACTTTTTGAAATTTTGTATTTAAGGCAATGGTTTGAGGGAGACGCTGTTTTATCCGTTTTCTGATGAAGTTGGAGTGTAACTGATGAAAAGCTTGTATTAGTGCTTAAAAATAAATTGTTTTACTTTTGAACTCACGGACTGAGTGCCTTTGCTTACAAGTACAACCTGCAGGTAATTGGAGCACATCCCATTTGTTTCTTTTTAGTTTGCTTACTTTTACTGAGTTTGTTTTGAGTGTTTAATAATGGTAACAACACTGTTGCTTTGGTCACAGGTGGATGGCAACCTCCATCAAGACCTGCTAAAGCTAACAGGTGGATGGCAGTATTTTTTGCAAAGGAGAACAGAGTTATACATGGGAAATTAGAAGTTATGCACTTACCATAACTTGGCATCTGTGTTGCCCATTTTCATTCTTCCTCATGAATGGGTTACGGATCTGATCCTTGGGTCCGACTCAGCCACATTTACAAGACTTGGATCCGAATGTTGATCTCCTCCCTCTCCCCATAATGCTCTATACCATCCCTAACTCCTCAGATCGAGTTTGGATCCTTGCTGCCCACTGTATTATAGAGACAGAATAGACAGAAGAAAGAGACTGAGGCTCAAACCAGAAACATAAAGGTTTCATTACCATCCAAAGATCCTTCTAGGAGTGACAAGGCTGGGGGATGGCTGTCCTGGAATATGAGGAAGCATGAAAATGGATAACACAGATGCCAAGTTATGGTAAGTACATAACTTCTAAATCTGATGTTGTCCTTTTCATTCTTCCTCACAAATGGGTCAAAGTCCACAGCTGCATAATTCTCGAGAGGCCCTAAAGGAAGAACATGTAGGAGCACTGTCAATCCAGAGAAACTCTGCTTCTGAAGACAATGTCCAATTTGTAATGTGTAACAAAGGTATGAGTCATAGATAAAGTTACTGCAGCACAGATATTGTCAATGGAAGTTGTTGACGAGAAGGCAGAAGAAGTAGCCATAGATCTAGTGGAATGAGCTCTAGGAGGACAAGGGAATTCCAAACCATTGCTGAGAATAAATCAGCAAAATACATTCAGTAATCCATTTAGCTAGAGTAATTTTGGAAACTGCTTGATTTAAGGAGTTAGGGGAATAGGAGACAAACAACTGATCAGACTTCCTGTACTGTTTTGCTCTGTGAAGATAAAAATATAGTTGTCTATGGACATCAAGAAGATGCAGCACATATTCACCCTCATTAGTAAAGTTTGGAAAGAAAACTGGCAATTGAATAGACTGGTTAATGTTAGTCTCTGTGGCCACTTTAGACAGAAAAGAAGGGTTGGTTCAAAGAGACATGCTATCTTTATGGAAAATAATGTAAGGCTTAGCTGATAAGGCCTGGCGCTCAGAAATTCTTCTTGCTGAAGTGATAGCTACCAAAAGATTGTTTTCCAAAAATGAAACTTCATATTGCATCTGTTTGCAGGTTCAAAGTGTACCTGAGTCAATTCTTGGAAGACCACCATGAGATCCCAAGGAGGAGAGGCATCCTTTATTGGAGGTCTAAGGAGAAAAATTCCTTTTATGAAAGCTTTACATAATCTGGAAGCTGTCAAAGAACAGGATTAATTTTCAGCATGGAAGTTGGATATGGCTGCTAACTGAAGTTTAATAGTACAAAGCCTGGCCCCTTCCTTAAAAAGAGTAGAGAGGAAAAGAAGGATGACCATAGTAGGACCTGAGAAAGGGTCAATATTCTCTTTGGAAGCCCATATAGAAAACCTTTTCCATTTGCTTCCGTAGACTTTCTTGGTAAAGGCTTTCTCGGAAGCCAAGACAATATCATAAATTGGGAAAGTGAGCCTGGACCATCTTACAATAACTAGAATTGGAGAAACCATGCAGTTAGTTTGAGGGCATGGAGATTGGGATGCTGAGTTCCTGATGGATGAGATACGAGATCCTGAGTGGGCATCAGTATCCAAGGAGGACATTACAAGTAGAACAATAGGAAGGGGAACCATACCTGTCGAGGTCAGAAAGGGCAGTGAGGATGACTGAGCTCTTCAGCCTTCTTGCTTTCTGTAGAAACTTTGGAATCAATGAAAGATGGGGGTAGACATACAGGAGACCTGGGGGCCAATCATGAATCACACCATCCATTAGTGTCCCCCAAGTGGGAATCAGAGTGAAGTACTTGCTGTACTTGTTGTTGAGGGGAGATACAAAAGGTCAAAGCAAGGCTGGTCCCAATGGCTGAAAATCATGTTTGGTACTGTCTCATGGAGAGACCACTCATGAGGAATCAGAATGGATCTAAAGAGTCTGTCTACTAGTGCATTGGTTTTCCCTGGTCTGTGCACTGCAATTAGAAAGCAGTCTGAAGAAATCACCCATTCCCAGACCCTCATGACCTTTCTGCACAATGGGTAGGAACGGGTTTTTCCTTGTTTGTTGATTTACCAGACTACTGACATGTTCTCTGTGTGTATCACAATAGTCAATAGTGGGAGAATGTCCTCAAAGGCTTGTAACATTAGGAAGGCTGCGCTCATCTCTAGAACACTGATATGCAACTTGGTCTCTGAGGAGGACCACATGCCTTGGACCATCATTCCCTTGAAATGATCCCCCAAGCTGGGAAGCATCAGTGGTCACTGTGGCTAATGGGGGAGAAAGTGAGAATGGCCTGCCCAAAAACAGATCATCTGACTGGATGCACCATCAAATATGACGTTTGCAAATTGGAGTGAGTTTGATGGGTAGAGACAGAGACTGGTAAAGAACAGACCACTGTATCGCTAAGGTCCATTGGAGGATTTGCATGAAGAACCTCGCTAGAGGGACTAGAATAATGGCAGCTGACATTGATCCAAGAGCATGGAGCACTAGTTTTGCTGGAGGGGACAAATGAGACAGTAAGTCCCACACCTGATTTCTCGAAGATGTGACGCGATGAAGAGGTAATGATGTCACTTGAGTCATAGTATCCAGTTACATTCTTATAAATCCTAGAGTCTGTTTGTAAGATTTGTCCAGGCATCCAGGTGCAGGGAAATATGACCCTCCTCCTCTGGAGGAAGTGCCCTCGAGTGGGTCTTGAAAAGGTCCCTGAGATTTCCATAACCAGGTTTTCTTCCCACCTTGTTATATCTAGAAAATGTTCATTGAGGGGTAGAAAATTTAATTCCTATGGCAGACAAGGGCTTTTCTTTCTACTCACTGTGGGAAAGCGTATCTTTCACTGATGGCCCAAACAAGGAGGAGCCATCAAAGGGGGCATTAAAAAAAGATGCCTTAAAGGGCTCAGCAAAGTCACATAACCTCATCCAGGCATGTATCCTAACAGCTATGCCTGAACCGGCTGCCCATGAGGCATCCTCTGCTGTCTGGGAAATCAGCCTCATCGATGAATTGGAAATTGATGAAAGAGTAGCCAGATGGAGAGAAACCTTTTTAAGATCCTCCGCCAGCATGACTCGGTGAGAGTTGGACAGCTCCTTGATAAATTCTCTCTGTAAGCAAGTAAAATGTGCCAGGTAGTTTAACACCCTCACTGCGAATGTGGCTGAGGCATAGACGGCTTTACAAATCTGTCCATCGCTCTGGACTCTTGTTAGGTGGATGGAATAAATGAAAAAGAAAATGGGAAAAAAAGGAACCATGAACAAACTTTTAATAAAACTTGTATAAAAACCAGGATAAAAACGCAAGTGTCACCATAAAAGCTTCATCAGGCAGATACAAACAACCAAAGCTGAATCCATTTATACAGAAGGTAAATTAGTTACATGATGCTATTCGACTTGATTATGCAAGTGCCTTAAATAAGGCTTTAAAGTTACCATGTCATTAAGACCAGGGGTAATATGAGCTCTGAACTTGAAGATCCATTTAAGTTCTTTATATTCAGTAAGATCTTTCATGTTACTCCCTCTTAAAGGTAATGGTAGTGTTTTCAAAAGTGCAAACTTAAAAGTATGAGTGTTGTCAGTAAACTGTATGTCTTTACATAAAGCGTTGGGCAAGATATTCCTATTTATATCCTTGGACCCGATAAGGGGTGAGGGGTAGGACCCAAGACATGAGATGATGGCTCTCTATGCAAAGGGAAGACTCTTTCTACTACCTGGAAGGCTGACACACCCAGGGACCAGCTTTTCCCCACTCCTCAGGACCAAGGCAGCCGAGGACAAGAGGTTAGGGCCAACCCCGGAACAGAACCCTCCAAAGAGAATTGGACCCAAGCTGTCAAGGGCCAGGGCACCAAGGGGAAAGGATTGATCTGACAAAGTAAGAGCTGAACCCAACCCCTTGGAGCTGGTGCCAACCTCTCAGATCTGAAACCCACTCTGATCTGACAACACTGGAGCAGGGCCAGTCAGGGAACTCACCAGATTCGAGGAAATGAGTTTCCTTGGATTTGACACTGACCATCTCAAGGATCTTGGATCCTGAGACTACAGGTCTGATCAGAGAAGGAGACAGTATTGATTGGTGAGGTGCACTCACGGATCTGAGATAGGGTGGAGTTGACAGGATCCCCATCTGGATCTGAGCCCTGAGAGATCTCTGCATCATCCTGTCCATATCTGCCTCAGTCAAGCTCCTAGAGGATCTGGATGATGCCAAGGATGCAGGCCTGGAATGCATCTTTGTGATTTCTAACAACCTCGAGGGCAAAGTTGGAGAAATTGGTTCAAAACAAATTCTGGAGATCAGCTCTTAGTCATCGAATCTGAAGGTTTAGGATCCAAACAGGAGGTAGATGGTATGTGGGAGCTAGTAATAGTTATTACTCCTGTCCAACCAAAGAGGACTGTGAAGCCGAAGGAAATAGCACTGTCATCAGATTTGGAGTCCATGAATTTTTTTGAGGTGGCTCCGAAGAGGCAGAGGCCCTCAGTGATTTCTGCAGTGATCGTTTTTTGATTCAGAGGAGCCATGATGAGACTTAGAGTGGGTTTAAGCCTGAGGAGAAGAAGATGAAGAAGCTGGTAGTAAGTCCTTTAATATTAACTTACTGCAGCAATCTGAGATGGCCCTGGTATTAAAGGAAGCACATATATCACACTCTAACCACAAATGCCAAGGTCCCAGGTAGCAGATGCACTTCTTGTGGGCATAAGAATAAGGGATCTTGTGCCCCTAAGAAGTACATCTCTTAAAGCCGGAAGGTTCTTCTGACATGACTAGCACAACCAACAAGAAAAGTACACAAAACACAACAGAAACTAAGAATGGCAAACATATAAAGCTACATGCTCTAAAGTACAGTAAAAACACTATAAACAGTTTGAACACTCTACAAAAGATATATATATATATATATATATATATATATATATATATATATATATATATATATATATATAGATATATACACTAAATCTACACTAAAAATATTCTCCTATGGGCCTTTACTGAAATTACCTATGAAACTTATATCCTTGGTGATGTGAATATTGACTGGAATAAAATCAATTGCCCCTCTCCCTCCCTATCCATTAACCTCTATAACTTCACTCAAATAATCCTCTCCAATACTCGGCCTAACAAAATAAACCCTCCCGGATCCACTATAGATTGGATCCTAGTCTCAGATTCAAATAAAATAACCAATTCTGGCACAATTCCTGATACCTTTAGCGACCACCTCCCAGCCTTCATGCATTGCTCAACTAGTTTCTCCCCACACCAGCATCAATACATTCAAACTCGTAACCTCAGTAGCTTCAACCCAACTACTTTCACAAATACTTTCAAACAAATGAACTGGTAAATTCAAAACATCCTTCCTCTTGACAAAGCTATAGAATACTTAACTTTGTCTTCCTTTTTACTTTAAACTCACTAGCCCCACTAAGAAACAAAAGGATAAAAACTAAAACTGCTCATTGGCTATCCAAAGTGACAAAACAGATTATGCACCACAGAGAGAAACTATGGAAGCTTTACCAAAACAATAAACTGGCCAATACCTTGCTCCAATATAAACAGCTCCACAACCGTGCAAAACGACTAATCACCAAAGACAAAAAAATCCTACTATATCAAACTTCAGTCCAATAACAATAAAAAAAAACAAAAATTCTGGAAGTCAATAAACTCACTCCACAATCCAGGCTCCAAGAATAATCCCTGTCCTGACCCAAGTAAATCGGACCTTGAACTAGGCTTTGAATTTAACTCATTTTTCATAGACAGTATTACTACCCTCACCAAGACATTTCCTAATAATAACCCAAGTGCGCTACACTTTCCCCCTTCTAACGCACATCATCTGTTTGATCTCAAACCCATATCCACTAACGTTATAAAAAAAACTTTTGTCCAAACTTAAACCTTGCTCTAATGCTCCCAATATTCCCTATTCCTTCCTAAAATCTGCTGCTGATGGCATTGCTCTCCCAATCAGCATCATTATCAACCGATCCATAAAAGAGTCATACGTCCCCAAACTCTGGCGCTCAGCTTATATTCTTCCTCTTCATAAAGGAGGCAAAAATAGCAGCATCTCAAACTTTCACCCCACTGCTTTGCTCTCAACAATCTCCAAAATCCTAGAAAAATGCATCCACCTCCAACTTATGCCTTTCCTGACCCAAAACAATCTTCTCACTCCTACCCAGCATGGCTTCCGTCCAGGCCA